>NW_017670779.1:59307-120018 GCF_001879085.1 Nicotiana attenuata | reverse complement strand
AAATTCATATTTTTTAATAACTTAATTGTACAAATTACTTACATATGGGTTCCGGGCTCGATATTTTGAGGCCCAGTGGCACCAAACTATCATTAATAATTATGTATTTTTTTATTATTTAAATTCATATTTTTTAATAACTTAATTGTACAAATTACTTACGTATGGGTTCTGGGCTCGATATTTTGAGGCACAGCGGCTATATATTTTTTTTTATAATTTAAATTCATATTTTTTAATAACTTAATTGTATAAATTACTTACGTATGGGTTCCGGGCTCCATATTTTGAGGATCGAAATACCAGTAATAGATACTAAAACAAAAGGAATTCTAAGCTAAAATACTACACATTACTACGCTACAAGGCTCTAAATTTCACTACGCTAAAAGGGTCTACGTTTTACTACGCTAAAAAGATCTAGATTTTACTACGCTAAAAAATAATCTAAACTAAACATAAATAACAAATAAATTTAATTGCAAATAAAACACAAAACGGCATGAAAGCACATATATATAAATGAGAATATTAACAGACAAATTTATTTGACAAATTTATATTTTTATATAAAACAGTAAAATTAAATCCGGATAAATTTAAGATGCTAATTTTCGAAAATAAAACCACCAACCGAAATAGAACACATACAAATCAAATAATATGCATTATTATAAAAGTTTCAACTTAAAATAAATCGAAATACCTCGATTTAGAATTTTCGGAAAGCAAATAGATCGAAAATTTGACTCCGAAAGCGTGAATCAACAATAACAAGAAGCTCTACTCGAGTGTGGGACCTACGTTCTTCAAGTTTTATGTGCCGGGGGGACCCAAAATTTTTTTTTTTTTTAGTGGCGGACAGAGGGGGGGACCAATTTTAGGAAGGGGGATTAGAATAATGGAGGAAGAAGACGGGGAAGAAGAAGATGGAGGGTTTTTTGGGGAGGGATATAACGCCACTATTTCTGGCGCTATATCACTGTCAGTGTATAACGCCAGAAATAGTGGCGCTATATCACTCTGACAGTGTATAACGCCAGAAATAGTGGCGCTAAACATAAACGGTCCAGTTACCGTTTATATATAGCGCCACTATTTCTGGCGCTATATATATTTTTGTTACTTTTTTTTTTACACCTATTTATGTGTTTTGAGTCCAAAATAGCAACATTTTGATTTCGGACTCCTTTTCCCCCCTCTAATATGTGCTGTGGACCTACGGTATTGGCAATTTATGATTTAATAATTGAAGTCAATAGCCCTTCATTATTAAAAAATTGAAATAAAAAAAATGACCATCCGTTTTTGTTGGCTAGCACAGATGAATCTTCACGTTTTGATACCTTCCAGCTTGAAATTTGTTGGTTCGTCCGGTCTGCAATATAAAAAGACAGCCCGATGCACAAAATATTTTATATTTACGCAGAATTCGGAGAAAAGTTATATTTCAAAAAAGTATCATATAAGCAGTCTACCCTAGCGGAGAATAAGATTTTGGAATATCTTGTCTTTAGTGCTGGCACAAATATAATTTTACCTAAATTGTTTTTATTTTCCAAGGTTTGGAAAAGTAAGGTTTACCTAAATTGTATTCGTTTTGAATGAAACAAATAGTAAGTACAAATTTTCGCTTACTCTAATGTACGTACAACTTTTACGTTCATAGAAGTAATTCAACCTATGCCCAAAGAAGGACCGAAAATTGGTCAAATTGGATCCCAAACACTGAGCATTTTAACTAGAGGTGTCAAACGGGCCGGGTTGACCCGGGATTGGCTCGGCTCAGATCGGTTGAAACCCGGACCGGCCAGCCTGGTACTAAGGGGGCCGGGTGGGCTGGGTTACTGGGGTTAGGGGGTTGGTCCGTTCACTTTAATTCATCCGGTTAACCGGACCGGTCAAACCTGGTCAACCAAAATTCTTGTAGAACCGGTTAACCCGGCCGGCCCGTCCCGGACCGGTTTAAAGGCTAGATTTCAATTTTTTTTTTTTTTAGGTTTTAGAGTCTAAGGCAATGCAAAACCTTTGAATTTACTCCTTTTTCGTTAATTTACTTGTTAAATGTAAACCTTTCAATTTGTAAGTTTGAATTTTGAAATAAATGTAGCACTTGCAATTTATAAGAGCAAATTTTTTCACATCTTCATTGTATTCTTTATATTTTTACTTTATATTAATATAAATTACAATAGTTGTACAAAATACAAAAAAAAAAAAACTAACCCGGCCCGGCACCTTGGACTCGTAACCCTTACGGTTCATTTTTTACCCGAATGAAGCAGAACCCGTTAAGCCCGGTAACCCCTAATCTGTAATCGGCCCGATTCGAAACCGGGACGGTTTCAACTTTTCCCGGCCCACCCGTTAGACACCCTTAATTTTAACTACAGAGGATTGTAAAATCTCAACAATGCACAACCTACATCCCAAATGTTTTCCATTATTACTTGATCACTGATTTTAGGTAGCTTTTCTTTGTCGAATTTGGTAATATACAAGTTTCAGTCAATACCAAATCTCTCAAAAATATAGATATTTTTTTAGCCAATCGTAGTGACGATAATTTCTCCCAGCAACAAGTAATAATAATGTGAAAGTAAATAAAACAAATCGTTTAGAGGATGATCAACATTTCATAATAGTGGGTAAGGTTACTAATTGTCCGACTAATCTAGATTCGTGCCGTTTAGGACTCATTTAAGCTTTATCAACAATTTTTCATTCTCAGAACTCGCAATGGGAATTACACTTCTACGGGAGAAAGAGAAAAATGTGCGATTACATGTGTGTTGGAAAATGAACAACAATTTAAGGGGAAAAGGGCAGTGGAAAAAAATATTTTTACAAAAAAATCTCATTTAATTAACTTAGTAGTGGTATCAGAGACCACCATGGCAATTGGATAGTGTGGTTTGCGCGGAAGACATCTGTAACATCCGCTCTTCATGCTGAAATGCTAGCACTAATAGCAGGACTAGAGCTCTCCTTCGCAAAAAATCTCTTACCTACCATAGTGGAAACAGATTCACAGGTAATATTAACTTATTTAAAGACGAACAACCACGCTACTCACATCTTCTTCATGATTGCAGTTTTCTTCTCGATGCTGTTGGAGTGAAAATAACCCATATATATCGGGAAGGCAACTCTGTAGCTGATGCTCTGGCAAAGTATGGAAGCACCAAGCAACAAACAACAACAACGGAGGGAGAAAATATTATGTACTGGGAAACACCTCCAGACTTTATTTTACAAGTTTTTAATAAAGATAAATTTGAAAAACTCTGCTATACGATCTATCCCTATGTTATGTAATAACTAAATTTCTATGTTTTAATATAAAGTCTCTCCTTTCATTAGCGAGAAAAAAAAGTAGTATTATTTTATTAAAGCTTTATACTCTAGGCCTTTGCACCCTAGCTGATGTCGTTAAGTGTCACTAACAAGTAGTGGTACTGACACTCTGTTGGATCGAAGCTCAAATGAGCTATCGATTTGGGACACAACTCAACACCCCCCTCATGCCCAGGCCTCTGGAGCGTAGACAACATAAATGGGGGCCCAACATTGATAACATTAATTGGGATGGGCCTGGCTTTGATACCATGTTGGATCGAAGCTCAAATGAGCTATGGAGGTCGAAGAAACAAGAAAATCCTAGAAGAGAGAGAAACAGAGAAATATGTAAAAGGAAAATGAACCATGTGAATTTTATTATTCAATAATAGGTATTTATATTTACAACTACAAAATATAGAGATTTTTTCTTTCCTATACCATATATGAAACCTTATTACCAAAAATGTGCATAGTTTCTAATTTACCCGTCTTGTCCACATTGTTTCTACAGTTATTATACCAATCATTAAATACTAATTAATAGTAGCTGAATCTTCCTAATTTGTCGAGCTAAAATTGAGGAATAGAATATTCTAAAAAGATTTGGCGTAAATCAGATCAAATCATATTCTTCCAGATATTCCTATTTAGGCGCACTACAATTATGGAAGTAAATATTCTTCCAGATATTTTCCACCATTAATAGCCATTAAAAAGCTTGAAAGCTTTGAATTCAAATTTGGGTTTTCAAAAATCATTATTTGTTTGGATTGGGTGTTGTTGAAAATAATCGGAAATATGGTTCGGAGTTTATATCTCAATTTTGAGGGGTTTTGGTGAAGATTAGACTTGGTTTTGACTGAAATTCAGATTGAAACTCGAAGAAGAAGAAGAAGAAGAAGAAGAAGAAGAAGACATATTGCAGAAATTGTAGATTATTTGTATTCTGATTGTAGATGCTTTATTTTCTGTTTTCATAAATAAAAAATGGCTAAAACTTCTACAAATCTTCTGAAAAAACGTAATTATGTCAAAAATCACAATTATGCTACAATTGGATGGAAATTGGGATATAAAAATTCAATGTACCCAGTTTGTAGATATTTTATAGATAAATTATAGATTATGTGTATTCTAATTGTAGGTGCTTTGTTTTCTGTTTTCACAAATCAAAAACGACTAAAACTTCTACAAATCTTCTGCAAAAAAACGCAATTATGTCGAAAATGCCAATTATGCTACAATTGAAATGGGAATTGGGATATTAAAATTCAATGTATCCAGTTTGTAGATATTTTGTAGATAAATTGTAGATTATTTGTATTCTGATTGTAGATGCATTGTTTTCTGTTTTCACAAATCCAAAACGACTAAAACTTCAACAAAATCTTCTGCAAAAAACAGTTTATAATTTATCTATAATTTTTCTACAATTTATCTACAATTTATGCAATATGTCTTCTTCTTCTTCGAGTTTCAATCTGAATTTCAGTCAAAACCAAGTCTAATCTTCACCAAAAACCCTCAAAATTGAGATATAAACTCCAAAATATATTCCCAATTATTTTCAACAACACCCAATCAAAATAAATAATGATTTTTAAAAACCCAAATTTGAATTCAAAGCTTCAAAGCTTTTTAATGGCTGTCAATGGTGGAATTGCTGCTCTCTTGTCTCTTTGAAGGTTTGTTCTTCTTCATTGAGAAAATTTGAAGCTGAAGGTAAATGTGTGTATGAACTTTGAAGATTTGACTTCAATTTTGATGAACTTTGTTGTTCTTCATCGATGAACTTCAACTGGAGTAAAATGGGGAACCAACTTTGTTGAAGGGTTTCTTCAATTTTCTGTGAATTTAGAGGGAGAATTTGGTTTCAGAAGATGGAAAATGGTAAAAAGAACGTGGGTATGGGTAAAACGTGGGTGGGACTGAGGGGTTAGGAGAGAGAAACGTGCAGATTCCTTTAATTAAGGAGTAAAAAATGTACAATTAATTATACCCTTAATTAATTATGGTATAGAATTGGTAATTTGGTATACTAAGTGTAATTAAGTCAAACCTTAAACATTGAGGGTAATAAGGTTTCCTATGTGGCATAGGAATGTAAAAATAAAAAACCATAAAATATGTATTGGGCCCGGGTCCTGTACAAATAGCTATTGGGCCTGCTGTGTAGAAGAGCTATCAGATTGGGCTCTAACACACTCCCACCGAATATATAGACTATGCAATATTTTTTGTCCACTTAAATAGTGTAGGTAGGTTTAGACAAGCTATTTCTTAAGTAGATACATACTATGAAATACAATCGAGTGATTTGTGAAATGATTTATATGAACAATAACTGATTTTCAATTTGGATGTTCGTTGAGATGAACAGCAACAATTCCCAAGTAGAATTGATAAGAGCTCTTCACATAGTTTTTTTAGTGTTGGAAGAAATGTCTGCACCCACATCAGATTAGTTCACAAGTTTAGCCTTAAGCAAGTACTTTTATCCAAGAATATTCATATTATTTTATACTTCTTGTTGTCTAATCCACTTCAGTTTATTGTAAAAAGGAACAGAAATAAATAATCCCTCCGTTCCAGTTTATATGAACCTATTTCCTTTTTTGTCCGTCCCAAAAAGTCTGACCCCTTTCTAAATTTGATAACAATTCAGCTTATTCTATCCTCAATGAGAAGCTTTTATAACCACACAAATACTCTGGGACCCTTTTTGACTTGTTTAGGACCACAAATTCCAAAAGTCTTCATTTTTTTCTTAATAACTCCGTGCCCAATCAAACAGGTTCACATAAAAAATTGGAACGGAGGAAGTACTTATTAAGATGATAAGCATACCAGATGCTTCAAAGTGCAAAGGATGCGACAGATAAGGTCGCTTTATCTATATACTCATAAATAATGTACTACTTCATATTCTGTTTGGTCAAGCTTTTTTTTTTTAACCAAATTACTTTTTGTTTTTGTTTTTTATCAAAAGTGGTTTTTGTTTTTCATACTTAAGGTATTTGGCCAAGCTTTTTAAAAAAAAAAAGTATTTTTGAGTTATTTTTTGAGTAGAAGCACAAGCTACTTTGAGAAACTGAAAATACGAAATATATAAACGGCCCCTTTAAGTTGTCCCAAACGACCAACTGAACACTTCAATTGACCTATTTTCAGTTAGACACTTCTAATCAATAGAACTGTGACTTTTTAATACCCTTAGTTGACCTGGCAGATGCGTGTGTTCTGCCAAAACTTTTAGCGCGTAAGTGTCTTTTTGTGGCCTAGAACACTTTTCTCTTTCCCTCCTTCCATGGCCAACGGACCCTCTCCTTATTCCCCATTTATGCACCATTTTATATATGTAAACACACCCAAAAACACCACTAAACTCTCTTCACTACAACCTTAATCATTAGACCTATTTCAAAGTCAAAAATCTTTAAAAAAATAAAAATTGAAGCTGAAAATTAAAAATATTTTGACTTGCAATCTTTCTTAGCAGAAAATATGGAGATTTCACTCTCTGTCAGCGAAAAAATTCTGGCTTACACGCCATTTTTTTTGTAATAAAAAAAAAATGAATAAAAAGAAATGGGTTATTGTTGTTTTGTTTGAATTAGAGAATAAATTCTTGAATAAATAGTCATTGCAGTGACAAGCTCAAGGCAAAAGTAGAAGAGGGGAAAATGGGGGTAGATGTATTGGAGAAGAACAACAGGGTTACGGGTGGTGGGGGTGGGCTCGGAAGAAGAAGAGAAATGAGGTGGGAGGGGGGAGGGGGGGGGGGGGTTTGCAAAGGGTTTAGACGAAGGGGTGAGAGGTTCTCTTTTCTTTTTAAATTAAATATAGTTTAATTTTAATTCTTATTGTTAGCCACGTGTCAAATATTAATTGGTTCTTAAAATAATCTTCGGATGTGTATTACACGCGATGTAGGCTGACTGAATCGGGTATTTACTTGATACACTTTATAGTCACTTGAAGTGGCTAGCGGGAAATAGGCTTAGTTGATGTGTTTAATTGATCCTTGGAGATAACTTAAAGGGGCCGTTTATGTATTTCGCTATCTGAAAATGTAGCTTCTCTTCAAAAGTACTTTTGAAAAAATACACTTAGAAATATTTTTTAAAAGCTTGGCCAAACAATAATCACTGCTCAAAAATACTTTTCAAATTGATTAGCGAGATGTAAACTACTTGAGAAAAACAATTTTAAAAATAAGTAGATTTCAGAAGCATGATCAAAAGCACATCTTTATTATTCTCATATTGCATAGTCTATATATTCAGTGGGAGTGTCAGTAGCTCGAATTTTTGCAGCTTCATTGAAGAGGAAGAGTAATGATCAGTTATTTTGTCAGGGAGAGCTTTACCCCCAATGTGGGACTTTCCGGCGAATTTGAATTAGTCCGGCCCCAATATAAGAACCGAATACCGGGTGAGAAATCAAAAAAAGAAAAATAATGACCAGTTTCATTCCAATACTCGATAAATTCATTGTGATGAAGTTGGGGGAGTCAACTAGCGCCACTAGAAGTTTAATTTGTGATATTATAATTTGTGACAACTTCCTCTAATTAACAGCATAACTTGGTTTCAACTGCAAAAAAGAGAACGCAAAACAACAGACATGCAGAACCAATAGCCTTGTGCAGCCATTCTTAAAATTAATTTCATCTCTAGCTTCTATTATCAAAAAACAACTAAACAAAAAAGGAAAAAGTGAATAGTAGTTTTAATCAGTAAAAAGCAAAAGAGCTACATAAGTTTCATTTATGCATGCATGAATTAAAGGTCACGAGGAAGAAAATGAAATATCTAATTAGGATATATAGATATCAACGTAGCATTTTTTGCCATGACACTTAAACAAGAAATGTGAGTGGTTTAATTTATCAAGGGATTAACCGGATAACAAAATTTTCTAGCTTTAAAAATGAAACAATAGCTACCTTATCGCAGAGAAAGATAAGCTAGAAATAGTAACAAATATCCAATTACGTATGATTTATGTGCAATGCACAAAACAGAAAATTTTCACATCATGAATCTTGCTATGACATCAATGACTAGTATATAACGTACACCAACGTAACATCAGAAAGCAACTCGGAGTAAAGATGATGACGATGCATTGTTTTATATACTTTATACTGTAAAATACTAAGTACGTAAAAGATTATTAACAAAGGATCAATATCTACTTTCTCTCAGATAATTCACTGAATTAAAGACTACCTTTTCATTCAAGGGCTAGATTGTCCAATCATAAATCATATATCTGTACGCAGCTTCTACTTCTATAGGCCATTTAATGGCAACATCTATGTCATTAAAATTGATTAATTCACATTTTTGTCATATCTGTTTCAAGAATTGCCTGTGACCAAAGATTATGACAAAACAAGATCACTGTATTAATCAAGCTCCAAACTACAAGGTTGACTCAAAATCCATATAGCAGCACTCTGTAGAGTTGGAGTTTCATAACCTACGTACCAGACACCTTGACCAAGAACAGACAGTTGACTGAAATGATCGTACAAAAGGATAATACATTAATTAATATAAAATCATTTCAACAGCCTCTAAACTTTTCCCTTAATAAATGTCTTTTTGAAAACATTTCTGATCCTTAAATCAAGCTTAAAGCTTAAGTTGAAGAAAATGAAATAGATTAGGAATGCTGCTGCTGCATGTAAGGAGGATTGAAGAAGGGGTTTGTTTCAACTATCATGTATGATCATTGAACTTTATCGACTATAACAGTAAATTAAAATGATCACAAGATTATCTTTTGTCACACAAAAATAATATAAATATAATCAACTTTACTCACGGTAACAATATAGCCGCAAAACTACATTTTGTCTTATTAAATTAACTAAACTTCATGTCATCCACTATAACACTAAAGTCTTAGAACTATTTTTTCCACGTTAAGGTAACTAAACTTTACTCGCAACATTTTCAAAACCAATTTTCAGAACAGAAGATTTAAGCAGCCCAAACAGATTTAAACGTTATGTGATTTGTAATTTTGTACGGTTAGAATTGAAATAATCAGGTGTCATGCGGAAGCTAGTAAAGCAAATCTTGAACGACAATAGATCACACAACAAAAGAGAAATATACCAAAAGAGATACAACTATTTAACGTGGTTTGGTCAATTGACCTACGTTCACGGCGAAGATGAACAATCCACTATATAAATTAGAGTACAAAATATCGAGAGAACAATTTCATAAAGAGGCAAACACAAGTGGTAAGCTAACATTTGTCTTGAAATTCTCCCCCAAAATAAGACTCTCAAACACCATATGACTCCCGAATGAGAAAGAAAGATCCTCAATTTATAGAAGTCTAAAATATTTTCCTACAAGAAAAATGACTAGCCAAACATGGAAGAATTATATTTTCCTTTTCGTAAAAGAAAAAATCAATTATGGTAAATATCCCAAATATGAAAAATAGAGTTGTGTCATGACCCATATTTAAGTTAGGTTAGGTTGGTCTTTTAACATAACAAAAAAAAAAAAAAACAATACAAGAAAAAAAGAAAAAAAAGAAGGAAGACCTAATCAATTTAGAAGAAGGGCAAAAGCCCACGCGAACCAAAAGAAAGAAAAGGGAATTGGGGGAAAGGGAAAGCAGCGTTGTGTTACGATCCTATTAGTCCAATTACTAAATCAGTAGTTAGTTAAATTAGTAGCTCACGCAAGGAATAAGTAGCAGGGTAGTTAGAAGTTAGTTGGAAGGTTGTTAGGGCATGAGACTTCCAAAAGTTAGTTATAACTAACTTTCCCGCCAATTGTATTAGTATATAGTTTGATCCTTACTGTTGTATTGTTCATTGATGCTCAAATCACCATTTGAGTACAGAGATTCTGTTCAAGAGTAATTCTTCCATTTTTACTCTTTAGGTTTCTCTTCTTTCTAATTTCTTAGCTCGATAATTGCGGGGACGTATCATTAGTATCAGAGCTCTCGTTCTTTGGATCTGTGAATATGGGTGATCATAACACTCGAATGCACGAACTGAGGAAAGAAGTCGATAGTCTCAAGGGATCGATAAAAGCAGTCACATCATCTGTATCGGAGTTGCAGAAGTCAGTGGATAACGGGGTAGCTCAGGCTACGGAGGAAATTAAGAAGTTGTTGGTGGGAATTTGGCTACAACTGGAGTTCAAAACCATGAGTTTCCTGTGGAGAACGAAAGGCCAGAGGTGGTAGGCCATCGTCTTAATGGCCATCAACCTCCCAATCGTGATTATCATACAGAATTTCCTGTTTTTGATGGTGTAGGGTTGAAAGATTGGCTGTACAAATGTGAGCAGATCTTCGCTTATGAGGAAATACCTGAAGATTCTAAGGTGAGAGCAGTGTCGTGCAGGCTGGAAGGCAGGGCACTACAATGGCACCAATCTTACATGAAGCATAGGGTGACTAGGGATTGGCCTCGATGGGGTGAGTATGTAGCTTGCTTGTATGCGAGGTTTGGATCTGAGCTTTTTAATGACCCCATGGGAGATCTCAAGGATCTAAGGCAGGTAAGTTCAGTACAAGATTATGTTGATTTGTTTGATGAACTGCTGACTAGGGTGGAATTGTCTGAAGAATATGTTGTTAGCTGCTTTATTAGAGGACCGAAGCCAGAAATTGGCTTACCTGTTAAGATGTTAGCACCTAGGTCTCTAGCTAAAGCTGTTAGTTTAGCTAGGATTCAGGAGCAAACATTGGTAGTGCAGAAACAAGTCTTCATGATCCCCTCAAATCCCTCTTATTCCACTAGGAATACCCCAAGATTTTCAGCTGTTAACTCCCAACCTTCCCAATCAAGCACCACAGTAACTCCCACATTTAGTCAACCTCTTAATAAAACTCCCAATCCCCAACCCTTACATGATAAACCTACCTATAAAAATGCCAAGAGACTTACCCCTGCTGAAATGGAGGATAGGAGAAGTAGAGGGCTTTGTTACAACTGTGATGAGAAATACAGTTTTGGTCATGTGTGTAAAAATAGAAGGCAGTTGTTTTCTATGGAGGTGGAGGGTGGAGCTGGAACAAGATGTGATGTTGGATCCAGCAGAGCTATTGAGCATGATTGGTCAAGGACTAGAGACTGATGCTGAGGGATCCATTTTGCCTCATGTCTTAGTCCATGCTATGAATGGCCTACATGATTTTAGGACTACGAGAGTAACTGTGTCAATCAAGGGCAAGGCTATGCAAGTCTTGATTGATACTGGAAGCACTCACAATTTCTTGGATCTTAACACTGCCAAGAAGTTAGGGTGTGTTTTGACTGCCATAGCTCCTTTTGCAGTATCAGTGGCTGATAGCAATAAGGTGCAAAGCCATTATGTTTGCAAAAAACTGGTGTGAAAGATGCAGGGGTTTCCTTTGACTCTGATATACTTTTATTGCCTATTGGAGGATGTAATATGGTTCTGGTCATCCAATGGTTGATAACTTTAGGGGACATCTTATGGAATTTCAGGAAGCTTAAGATAGAATTCACTATCATGGGCAAGAAGATCTTTCTAAGAGGAATTTAACCTCCTGCTGCCAAGTTAATTCAGGCAGGGAGAATGGACAAACTTCTTGCCAAACCAGCAGAGTTGTGCATGATATCTGTAGGAGTATTAGCAGGAGAGAATTCAAGTGAGAGTGCTGGGTTGTTCTCACTAGAAGGCCATGGCCAAGACCAGGAGAAGACTGCAGAATTAGCCTTGATTCAGCCAAAATACAAGGACATATTTGAGAAAGCTAATGGATTGCCACCTTCAAGGGCACATGATCACAGATTGTCCTAAAAGAAGGTACTGCCCCAATTAACAAGAGACCTTACAGATATCCAGCTATTCAGAAGGACGAGATTGAAAAAATGGTAGATGAGATGTTAAGTTCTGGGGTGATAAGGCACAGTACCAGTCCCTACTCTTCTCCCATTGTAATGGTGAATAAGAAGGATGGAACATGGAGGATGTGTGTGGATTATAGGGAATTGAACAACAGTACAATAAAGGATAAGTTTCCAATTCCTGTTATAGAGGAGCTGCTAGATGAGTTACATGGAGCCAAATACTTTTCAAAGTTGGACCTAAGGTCAGGATATCATGAAATTAGGATGTTTGAGCAAGACATTCCTAAAACAGCATTTAGGACTCACCATGGCCATTATGAATTCATGGTCATGCCATTTGGTCTGACTAATGCTCCTTCCACTTTTCAGAATCTCATGAATCAGGTCTTCCACAGTTATCTCAGAAAATCCATTTTGGTTTTCTTTGATGACATACTCATTTATAGTTCCAGTTGGTCAGATCATTTGATTCATTTAGAAGAGGCTTTCCAGTTATTAAGGTCTCATGTGTTATTTGTCAAAAAAAGCAAGTGTTCTTTTGGAGTTACACAGATAGACTATTTGGGCCATATCATCAGTAATGAAGGAGTAGCCATGGACCAACAGAAGGTGTCAGCAGTATTGAGTTGGTCTCAACTAAAAACATTGAAGGAATTGAGGGGTTTCCTTGGTCTCACTGGATACTACAGAAGGTTCATCAAGAACTATGGCTTGAAAGCTAGGCCACTGTATGATTTACTCAAAAAGGGGAGTTTTGTGTGGAATGCATTGGCTACTGAAGCTTTTGAAGCTTTGAAGAAAGCTATCACTTCTGCTCCTGTTCTAACATTGCCTGACTTCTCTAAGGAGTTTGTCATAGAAACCGATGCTTCAGGTGAAGGCATTGGAGCAGTGCTGATGCAAGACAACATGCCAATAGCTTTCTTTAGTAAAGGTTTGTCAGGGAAGAACAAAGCTCTATCAGTCTATGAAAGGGAACTATTGGCTTTGGTAACTGCAATTCAGAAATGGAGACCTTATATTCTGGGCAGGCACTTTGTGATCAAGACTGATCATCATAGCCTTAAATACTTGTTGGAACAAAGAATCACCATTCCAAGTCAACAGAAGTGGTTGGTGAAGCTGTTAGGCTATGATTACTCCATATCCTATAAAAAAGGGAAGGAAAACCTTGTAGCAGATGCTCTTTCAAGGAAGGGGGAATCCGTTCAACTATTCAGTATTTCTGGAGTCTCTTCACAATTGTTGGAATCTGTCAAGCTCAGCTGGAATCAAGATCCACAATTGCGAAAACTGATTCATAGTATTCAATCATCTTCCAATCCCAAGCCTTATTACTCTTTCATTGGAGGTATACTCAGCAGGAAGGGCAAGATGAAGGTAGGAGCTGACCAATCTTTGAGGAAGCAGCTACTAACATTCTATCATGACAGCTCTATGGGAGGTCATTCTGGAATCACTGCCACATACAAGAGGATCAAGCAGGATTTCTATTGGAAGAAGATAAAGCAAGATGTGTACAAGCACATAAGGGAGTGTGACACTTGTCAAAGTTGCAAGGGAGAAAATGTGGCATACCTCGGCCTACTCCAACCCTTGCCAATCCCAGAAAAGGTTTGGCATGATATCTCTATGGATTTCATAGAAGGTCTACCAAAAGCTACAGGTTAAGAAGTTATTTTGGTGGTCGTGGACAGATTGAGTAAAGCTGCTCACTTCATGGCACTCAAACATCCTTTTACAACTCTGGATGTAGCTCAGGTTTTCATGGACGGGGTGTTTAAGCTACATGGCATGCCCAAGGCTATAGTCTCTGACAGGGACAAGGTTTTCACCAGCAGATTTTGGCAGGAGTTATTCAAATTGCAGAAGGTTTCCCTCTTAACTTCTTCTGCCTATCATCTTCAAACAGATGGGCAGACTGAGGTTGTTAATAGATGTTTGGAGTGTTATCTAAGATGTATGACATTGGAAAAACCAAAAGACTGGCCCCTATGGTTACCCCTAGCAGAATGGTGGTATAATACCACCTATCATTCAGCCACAAATATTACCCCTTATGAAGCTGTATATGGACAGAAGCCTGCTCCACTCCTTCCATATATGCCCTTTGATTCTTAGGTAGATGTGGTTGACAGAAGTTTGCTAGCTAGGGAAGCTACCTTGAGGGCTCTAAAACAACATCTGGAAAGAGCTCAACATAGGATGAAGATGCAGGCAGACAAGAATACAACTGAAAGATCCTATCAGGTGGGTGATTGGGTTTTCATCAAGCTTCAACCATATAGGCAGCTTTCCTTGAAGGACCATGCCTATCAGAAACTTTCAGCAAAGTTCTTTGGCCCATTCAAGATACTATCAAGGGTGGGGTCTGTTGCTTATACCTTAGATCTACCCTCTCACTCGAAGATACATCCCACCTTCCATGTCTCTTTGTTGAAGAAGAAGCTGGGCAATCACACTGCTTCTACAGTATTACCTGTTGTTCACTCTGCTTCTGGCCATGTCTTATTGGAACCTGGAGCTATTATGGACAGAAGATTAGCTAAGAAACAGGGGAAGGCTATCACACAAGTCTTGGTGAAATGCACCACCTGAAGACAGCACTTAGGAAGACTTGCACTCTTTCAAGCTGAAATTTCCTCAATTCAATCCTTGAGGACAAGGATTCTTGAAGAGGGGGGTATTGTTACGATCCTATTAGTCCAATTACTAAATCAATAGTTAGTTAAATCAGTAGCTCATGCAAGGAATAAGAAGCAGGGTAGTTAGAAGTTAGTTGGAAGGTTGTTAGGGCATGAGACTTCCAAAAGTTAGTTATAACTCACTTTCCCGCCAATTGTATTAGTATATAGTTTGATCCTTACTGCTGTATTGTTTAGTTTTTGTGAAGTTTAATATCAATAAACTAGTCTTCTCTTTCTCTCTCATTGATGCTCAAATCACCATTTGAGTCCAGAGTTTCTTTTCAAGTGTAATTCTTCCATTTTTACTCTTTAGGTTTCTCTTCTTTCTAATTTCTTAGCTCGATAATTGCGGGGACGTATCACGTTGCTGCTGCAACAGAAGCAAAAAAAAAACGCAGAGAAGAAGAAGAAGGAGAAGAAGAAGAAGGAGGAGGAGGAGGAGGTTGGTACCAAACTTTGGAAAATAGGTAATATAATATTCTTATATTTTATTTTACTAATATGAGAGTATATAAATAATTTGAGTTATCTAGTGAGATTGACTAATATAATTAGAAACAAAAAAAGATTAAGTAATGCTTACCTTAATATAACTCATAGCACTTCGTGGAAGAATCATGGGTGCCCGTAGAACACTTTGTAATGAAGATTTATTTTTTTAAAACAAATCAAATTCTTAATGTCTTTGTATGTAGTAATATGAATTAAATATGGAAACATACATAGAAACAAAGGCAATTTGTTGAAGGCATTCTTTTTAATTCAAAGGATAAACTTTCTTACTTCACTTGCTTAAGATTATCTACTAGGAGTATATAATTTTGTTAGGTAAGAAAGAAAGTATTGTAGATAGTGATTGTAAAGCACGTACTTTTTGACCCGCGCAACTTTAAAAAGTAGTAATTTTAAAAATATTTACTTATTTTTATTTTGATAGGATTTAATCTATTTCTCACTTTTAATCTAATAGTAGACCATAAATTCGAAAATACAAAAAAAGTTTCACTGTTTTCAAGAATATTAGTATTTTTGGTAGTATTATTATTTTAGTTTTGCGATGATTTTAATCTAACCCCATTTTTATTTTTTTAGTATGATATTTGGAAAATACCAGAAATAGTTTTATTTTAACGGTTAGTTTTATTTTAATAGTCATTTCTACCTAAGTAGAATTAATTAGTAGATGTGGTAGTATCTTTATATTCTTGTTCAATGAGAAAAAATCAAATTTGGGCTAAAACAATCCATTTTTGAGGCCCATATTCGGAATTGAGCCCTGAGCCCTGTCACGACCCAACCCCGGTCGTGATGGCGCCCAACACACTGCTAGGCAAGCCCGACCATTTAGACAACCTTGACCGATTAATCACAGAGGATAAATAAATATTCACAACTAAAATACCAAATTAAATGCGGAATTTCTGAAATAATTTCTAACATTCGAAACCCAAAATAAAAATACTAATCAACCCACAGAATCTGGTGTCACGAACATGAGCCTCTAATACAGAATATTCACCTATCACAAGTCTGTCTAGAAAAAATGCGAATAAAAGTATAAAGATAGATGGGAGAGATCAAGGCTGCGAATGCCCTGCAGCTACCTCGATACTCCAGGATACTGCTGCTCAGCTAAACAAATCCTCACTCACCCTGTGGTGTACCTGGATCTGCACACAAGGTGCAGGGAGTATTGTAAGTACTTCCAACCCAGAAAGTAATAAATATAAATAAAGTCTGAGGATAAGAAATCCCAAATAAACACAAGGTAAAGCTATAAATACAGTAAAACAACGAACACAATTATAATAATACCACTACAGATAAAGAATAAATGACAATTAAAATATGCAATGCAACACATAAACCGGTACTCTCCAGTACCCCGCTGCGGCGTGCAGCCCGCTCCATTTATTTAACGTCGACGGCGCTCACTGGGGGTGTGCAGACTCCGGGAGGGGCCCCTTACGGCCCAAGCGCAATAATAAGCCATCTCGTGGCATCAAACAGGCCCTTGGCCTCATATCAATATCATTATTATACCACTGTGGCGTGCAGTCCGATCCCATACTCAGTCCAAAATCACATAAGCCTTTCGGCACAATAATATAAAAATATTCAGCCCAAGCTTCATTTAAAAATATTACTTTAGTTTCTAACTTTAGAAAATGGCTGAGTTTACAAAACAGTGTTAAATACCAGGACTGAGTTCTGTATCTAGAAATATGGTAAGAAACCAGTAAAATAATCCCTGAAGGATTCAAGTAGTTGGCACGAAGCCCAATTATGACAATTAATTCATTTTTATAAGGATATCACGAAACTACGATCAATTAGGTGGTAATTTTTATTAAGAGGGACAATCCCCGACGGTGCTCTACGCCACGCCCTTTATCCGGCGTGCAAGTCACCTCACATAGCACTACAATGTGCAAATTCGGGGTTTCAAACCCTCGACACAGCATTTACATTTATTACTAACCTCAAGCTGGCCAAAGTCCTAGCTTGCTATGCCCTTGCCTTTCGAATTAACCTCCTCGTGCGTCGAATCTGACCAAAAACACAACGAATACGTCACAATATGCTAATGGGACAATACCCAATCGAAAACAATTGAAAATTAGTGAAATTCCCGAAATTTGCAAAAAACCCGAGCCCCGGGCCCACTTCTCGAAAATCAGTAAATTTACCATCAACGGATTCCTTATCTCGCCACGAGTCTATACATATAAAGAACATAAAAATCGGAGTCCGAATGACCCCTCAAATTCTCATTTTTGTTCTTTTAAGTTTCAAGCCCTAAACCACCATTTTTGACCTTAATTCCTTGAGTTTTAAGTCTAATTTCATGTATTTGTATGATAAAATCATGTTCTAAGTCCAAGGATGCTTACCTGATCGAAGTCCTTGAATTTCCTCTTCAAAATCGCCCAAAAACTCCCCAAGTCCGAAATTAAAAATATGAACTCCTTCAAAATTCGCAAAGGAAATAAAAACCTCTTCTGATCAGTTATTTCCGCATCTGCGGTACCTTTGTCGCTTCTGCGACTACCGCATCTGCGGTAATTATCCGCTTTAGCGGAATCTCCTTAAAAATCCAAAATCGCTTCTGCGGTCACTCTTCCACATCTGCGGCTCCGCAGATGCGGCTCCCCCAACCGCTTCTGCGAAACAGCGCTCAGGCCCGAAATTCGCTTCTGCGATCCTCCCTTCGCTTCTGCGCGACCGCACCTGCGGTCCCACAACCGCAGGTGCGAAAAAATACCAGATACCAGCAGACCTGAAATCTCCAAACTTCAATTTTCATCCCGTTTGCCATCTGAAATCACCACGAGCCCCCCGGGACCTCAACCAAAAACACAAACATGATCCAATACCTTATTTAAACTTGCTTCAATCATCAAAACATCTCAAACAACACTAAAACCATCATTTCTCATCGAATTCAAGCCTAAGTTCTTCCAAAACTTCCGAAACACGCATTCGATCAAAAACCCAACCAAAACACCTCTGAATGACCTGGAATTTTGCACACACATCCCAAATCACCTAACGAAGCTATTGCAACTCTCGAAATTCCATTCCGACCCCCGGATCAAAATCTCACCTATCGACCGGAATTCGCCAAAATCCTAACTTTGCCAATTCAAGCCTAATTCTACTCCGTACCTCCAAAGTCACTTTTGATCACACTCCTAAGTCACAAATCATCCCCCAAAGCTAACTAAATCATCGGAATTCATATTCGAGCCCTTTAACACAAAAGTCAACGTCCGGTTGACTTTTCCAAAACAAACCTTCCTTAAAGAGGCTAAGTGACTCATTTCCTTCTAGAACCAATCCAAATAACTCTAACACATCTAATACTGATACTGAACCATAAAGAAATAGAAAATGGGGGAAACGGGGCGGTAACACTCGTGACGACCGGTTGGGTCGTCACATCCTCCCCAACTTAAATAAACGCTCGTCCTCGAGCGAGTCAAGAAACATACCTGAAGCCTCAAATAGGTGTGGGTATCTGCACCGCATCTCCCACTCGGTCTCCCAGGTAGCCTCCTCCACGGGCCGACCTCTCCACTGTACTTTCACCGAAGCAACATCCTTTGACCTCAACTTCCGAACTTGACGATCCAAAATGGCTGCTGGCTCTACCTCATAAGTCAAGTCACCCTCCAGCTGAACTGTACTGAAATCTAAAACATGGGACGGGTCCCCAATGTACTTCCAGAGCATAGACACATGAAAAACTGGATGGACGCCCGACAAGCTAGGTGGCAAGGCAAGCTCATAAGCCACCTCCCCGATCCTCCTAAGTACCTCAAAAGGCCCAATGAACCGCGGACTCAGCTTCCCTTTCTTCCCAAATCTCATAACACCCTTTATGGGTGAAACCTTCAGCAAGACCTTCTCACCAATCATAAAAGATACGTCTCGGACCTTCCTGTCTGCATAACTCTTCTGTCTCGACTGTGCTGTGCGGAGTCTCTCCTGAATCACCTTCACCTTCTCCAATGCATCCTGAACCAAATCTATCCCCAACAATCTAGCCTCACCGAGCTCGAACCAACCAACTGGAGATCTACACCGCCTCCCATACAAGGCCTCATACGGTGCCATCTGAATGCTGACTGATAGCTATTGTTGTAGGCAAACTCTGCAAGTGGTAGAAACCGATCCCATGACCCTCCAAAATCAATAACACAGGCACGTAACATATCCTCCAATATCTGAATGGTGCGCTCGGACTGCCCGTCCGTCTGAGGGTGGAAAGTTATGCTCAACTGCACCTGAGTACCCAACTCTCGCTGAACCGCCTGCCAAAACTGAGAGGTGAACTGAGTGCCCCGATCTGATATGATGGAAACTGGGACACCATGCAATCGAACTATCTCCCGAATATGAATCTCTGCCAGTCGCTCTGAAGAATAAGTAGTACAAACCGGAATGAAGTGCGCGGACTTGGTCAGCCTGTCCACAATCACCCAAATAGCATCAAATTTCTTCAGTGTCCGTGGGAGTCCGGTAACAAAATCCATAGTGATCCTCTCCCACTCCCACTCAGGAATAACCATCTGCTGATGTAAGCCACCCGGTCTCTGATGCTCATATTTCACTTGCTGACAATTAAGACAGCGGGCTACATACTCCACAATATCTCTCTTCATCCTCCGCCACCAATAGTGCTGTCTAAGATCCTGATACATCTTCACGGCACCCGGGTGAATGGAATACCGCGAGCTATGGGCCTCCTCCAATATCAACTCCCGAAGCCTATCTACCTTGGGCACGCAAATCCGGCCCTGCATCCTCAACACACCATCATTCCCAATAGTCACGTCCCTGGCATCATCATGCTGAATCCTGTCCTTAAGGACAAGCAAATGCGGATCCTCATACTGACACTCCTTGATACGGTCATACAAGGAAGACCGAGAAACCACACAAGCTAACACTCGACTGGGCTTTGAAATATCTAGTCTCACAAATCGGTTGGCCAAGGCCTGAACATCAACTGCAAATGGCCTCTCCTCAACTGGAATGTATGCCAAACTCCCCATACTCACCGACTTCCGGCTTAAAGCATCGGCCACTACGTTGGCCTTCCCCGGGTGATACAGAATAGTAATGTCATAATCCTTAAGTAACTCTAACCATCTACGTTGCCTCAAATTAAGATCTTTTTGCTTGAACAAATGCTGAAGACTGCGATGATCAGTGAATACCTCACAGGATACGCCATACAAGTAATGCCTCCAAATCTTCAATGCATGGACTATAGCAGCTAGCTCCAAATCATGGACGGGGTAGTTCTGCTCATGGGGCTTCAACTGACGAGAAGCATACGCAATAACTCTACCCTCCTGCATCAAAACACAACCAATACCAACTCTCGAAGCATCGCAATATACCGTATAAGATCCTGAAGCTGATGGCAAGACTAACAATGGAGCTGTGGTCAAAGCCGTCTTGAGCTTCTGAAAGCTCTCCTCACACTCGTCCGACCATACAAATGAGACACCCTTCTGAGTCAACTTGGTCAAGGGTGATGCAATAGAGGAAAAACCCTGCACAAACCGGCGATAATAACCTGCCAACCCAAGGAAACTGCGAATCTCTGTGGCTGAGGTCGGTCTAGGCAAACTCTGCACTGCCTCCATCTTCTTTGGGTCAACCTGAATACCCTCACTGGACACCACATGTCCTAAGAAAGCCACTGAACCGAGCCAGAACTCACACTTGGAGAACTTTGCGTAAAGCCTCTCCTCCCTTAATCTCTGCAATACAATCTGCAAATGCTGTGCGTGCTCCTCCTGACTACGCGAGTATACCAGTATATCATCAATGAACACTATGACAAATAAATCCAGGTAAGGCCGGAACACACTGTTCATCAGGTGCATGAAAGCTACTGGGGCATTGGTCAGCCCGAAAGACATGACAAAAAATTCATAGTGACCATATCTAGTCCTGAAAGCAGTCTTATGAATATCTGAGTCCCTGATTTTTAATTGGTGGTAACCCGAACGGAGATCAATCTTGGAGAACACCCTCGCTCCCTGAAGCTGGTCAAACAAATCATCAATGCGAGGTAGGGGATACTTGTTCTTAATTGTTACCTTGTTCAATTGCCTATAATCGATGCACATTCTCATTGTGCCATCCTTTTTCTTCACGAACAGAACCGGTGCACCCCAAGGTGACACACTAGGCATAAACCCCTTATCCAGGAGCTCCTGGAGCTGCTCCTTCAATTCTTTCAACTCCGCTGGTGCCATATGATATGGTGGAATAGAAATGGGCTGAGTGCCCGGCACCAGGTTAATACCAAAATCAATATCCCTGTCCGGCGGCATGCCCGGTAGGTCTGCAGGAAACACATCGGGAAACTCCCTCACAACGGGAACAGACTCAATGCTAGGAGTCTTATCCCCCACATCTCTCACAAACGCCAAATAGGAAAGACAACCCTTCCCAACCATACGCTGGGCATTTAAGAAAGAAATAACTCTGCTAGGGATATAGTCAGTCACACCACGCCACTCGATCCGCGGTACACCCGGCATAGCCAAAGTGACTGTCTTAGCATAACAGTCTAGAATGGCATGACAAGGAGATAACCAGTCTATGCCCAAAATAATATCGAAGTCTACCATGCTCAATAGCAATAAATCAGCTCGGGTCTCCAGACCCCCAATAGTCACCAAACATGACCGGAATACGTGGTCTACAACAATAGTGTCGCCCACCGGGGTAGATACATGAACAGGTAAGGCAAGACACCCTCGGGATGTACCCAAATGATGAGCAAAATATGAAGATACATATGAATAGGTAGAACTGGGATCAAATAATACTGAGGCGTCTCTGTGACAGACTGAAACAATACCTGTAATGACAGCGTCTGAAGCAATGGCATCTGTCCTGCCCGGCATAGCGTAGAAACGAGCCTGGCCACCGCGTGATCGATCTCCACCTCTGGGACGACCCCTGGCTGCTTGATCTCCACCCTTAGCTGACTGGGCGGGTGATGAAGTAACTAGAGTAGAAGTCGAGGGCTGACCCCTCTGCTGATGCTGTCTGCCACGAAGGCGAGGGTACTGCCTCCTCATGTGACCAAACTCTCCGCACTCATAACAGCTGCCCGGTACTGGAGATGGGGTCTGACGGGAACCCCTGGCACCAGAGTGACTAGCAGATGCACTCGGCGCGGAAGAACCCTGAACTGATAGGGCATGAGATGAACTCTGAGCTGGGAGGGCGCTGAGTGAAGTCTGACCCTGCTGGGGCCCATGATGACCACGGCCTGAAGATCCCCCACGATACTCTGGACGAGCTGACTGAGCAGGCCTGAAAGAGCGACCTCGTACCCTGCTGGAACTGACCCCATAACTCTAACACATCTAATACTGATACTGAACCATAAAAGAAATAGAAAATGGGGGAAACGGGAGCGGTAACACTCGTGACGACCGGTTGGGTCGTCACATCCTCCCCAACTTAAATAAACGCTCGTCCTCGAGCGAGTCAAAGAACATACCTGAAGCCTCAAATAGGTGTGGTGTATCTGCACCGCATCTCCCACTCGGTCCTCCCAGGTAGCCTCCTCCACGGGCCGACCTCTCCACTGTACTTTCACCGAAGCAACATCCTTTGACCTCAACTTCGAAACTTGACGATCCAAAATGGCTGCTGGCTCCTGACTCATAAGTCAAGTCAACCCTCCAGCTGAAACTGTACTGAAAATCTAAAAACATGGGACGGGTCCCCAAATGTACTTCCAGAGCATAGACACATGAAAAACTGGATGGACGCCGACAAGCTCTAGGTGGCAAAGGCAAGCTCATAAGCCACCTCCCCGATCCTCCTAAGTACCTATCAAAGGCCAATGAACGCGGGACTCAGCTTCCCTTTCTTACCCCAAATCTCATAACACCTCTTATGGGTGAAACCTTCAGCAAGAAACCTTCTCACCAATCATAAAAGATACGTCTCGGAGCCTTCTGTCTGCATAAAACTCTTCTGTCTCGACTGTGCTGTGGAGTCTCTTCCTGAATCACCTTCACCTCTCCAATGCATCCTGAACCAAATTATCCCCAACAATCTTACTCAACCCGAGCTCGAACCAACCCAACCTGGAGGATGTCTACACCGCCTCCATACAAGGCCTCATACGGTGCCATCTGAATGCTTGACTGATAAGTATTGTTGTAGGCAAACTCTGCAAGTGGTAAAACCGATCCATGACCCTCCAAAATCAATAACACAGGCACGTAACATATCCTCCAATATCTGAATGGTGCGGCTCTGGACTGCCCGTCCGTCTGAGGGTGGAAAGTTATGCTCAACTGCACCTGAGTACCAACTCTCGCTGAACCGCCTGCCAAAACTGAAGAGTGAACTGAGTGCCCCCGATCTGATATGATGGAGGAAACTGGGACAACCATGCAATCGAACTTATCTCACCGAATATGAATCTCTGTTCCAGTCCCTCTGAAGAATAAGTAGTACAAACCGGAATGAAAGTGCGCGGACATGGTCAGGCCTTGTCCACAATACCCAAATAGCATCAAATTTCTTCAGTGTCCGTGGAGTCGGTAACAAAATCCATTAGTGGATCCTCTCCCACTTCCCACTCAGGAGAATAACCATCTGCTGATGTAAGCCACCCGGGTCTCTTGATGCTCATATTTCAACTTGCTGACAATTAAGACAGTGGTAACATATCCACAATATCTCTCTTCATCCTCCGCCACAATATGCTTGTTAAGATCCTGATACATCTTCACGGCATCCCAGGGTGAATGGAATACCGCGAGCTATTGGGCTCCTCCAAATATCAACTCCCGAAGCCTATCTACCATGGGCACGCAAATACCGGCTCCTGCATATCCTCAATCACACATCATTCCCAAATAGTCACGTCCTGGCATTCCATCATGCTGAATCCTGTCCTTAGGACAAAGCAAATCGGAATCCTCATCGTGATGGCGCCCAACACACTGCTAGGCAAGCCCGACCATTTAGACAACCTTGACCGATTAATCACAGAGGATAAATAAATATTCAAAACTAAAATACCAAATTAAATGCGGAATTTCTTAAATAATTTCAAACATTCGAAACCCCAAAATAAAAATACTAATCAGCCCACAGAATCTGGTGTCACGAACATGAGCCTCTAATACAGAATATTCACCTATCACAAGTATGTCTAGAAAAAATGCGAATAAAAGGATAAAGATAGATGGGAGAGATCAAGGCTGCGAACGCCCTGCAGCTACCTCGATACTCCCGGATACTGCTGCTCAGCTAAACAAATCCTCACTCACCTGTGGTGTACCTGGATCTGCACACAAGGTGCAGGGAGTATTGTGAGTACTTTCAACCCAGAAAGTAATAAATATAAATAAAGTCCGAGGATAAGAAATCCCAAATAAACACAAGGTAAAGCTATAAATATAGTAAAACAGCGAACACAATTATAATAATACCACTACAGATAAAGAATAAATGACAATTAAAATATACAATGCAACACATAAACCGGTACTCTCCAGTACCCCGCTGCGGCGTGCAGCCCGCTCCATTTATTTAACGTCGACGGCGCTCGCTGGGGGTGTGCAGACTCCGGGAGGGGCCCCTTACGGCCCAAGCGCAATAACAAGCCATCTCGTGGCATCAAACAGGCCCTTGGCCTCATATCAATATCATTATTATACAACTGCGGCGTGCAGTCCGATCCCATACTCAGTCCAAAATCACATAAGCCTTTCGGCATAATAATATAAAAATATTCAGCCCAAACTTCATTTAAAAATATTACTTTAGTTTCTACCTTTAGAAAATGGCTGAGTTTACAAAACAATGTTAAATACCAGGACTGAGTTCAATATCTAGAAATATGGTAAGAAACCAGTAAAATAATCCCTGAAGGATTCAAGTAGTTGGCACAAAGCCCAATTATGACAATTGATCCATTTTTATAAGGATATCACGAAACTACGATCAATTAGGTAGTAATTTATATTAAGCGGGACAATCCCCGACGGTGCTCTACCCCACGCCCGTTATCCGGCGTGCAAGTCACCTCACATAGCACTACAATGTGCAAATTCGGGGTTTCAAACCCTCAACACAGCATTTACATTTATTACTAACCTAAAGCTGGCCAAAGTCCTAGCTTGCTATGCCCTTGCCTTTTGAATTAACCTCCTCGTGTGTCGAATCTGACCAAAACCACAACGAATACGTCACAATATGCTAATGGCACAATACCCAATCGAAAATAATCGAAAATTAGTGAAATTCCCGAAATTAGCAAAAACCTGAGCCCCGGGCCCACTTCTCGAAAATCAGTAAATTTACTATCAACGGATTCCTTATCTCGCCACGAGTCTATACATATAAAGAAAACCAAAATCAAAGTCCAAATGACCCCTCAAATTCCCATTTTTGTTCTCTTAGGTTTCAAGCCCTAAACCACCATTTTTGACCTTAATTCCTTGAGTTTTCAGTCTAATTTCATGTATTTGTATGATAAAATCATGTTCTAAGTCTAAGGATGCTTACCTAATCGAAGTCCTTGAATTTCCTCTTCAAAATCGCCCAAAAACTCCCCAAGTCCGAAGTTAAAAATATGAACTCCTTCAAAATCGCGAAGGAAATAAAAACCTCTTCTGATCAGTTGTTTCCGCATCTGCGGTACCTTTGTTGCTTCTGCGACTACAGCATCTGCGGTAATTATCCGCTTCTGCGGAATCTCCTTAAAAATCCAAAACCGCTTCTGCGGTCACTCTTCCGCATGTGCGGCTCCCCCAACCGCTTCCGCGGAAACAGCACTCAGGCCTGAAATTCGCTTCTGCGATCCTCCCTTCGCTTCTGCGCGACCGCACCTGCGGTCCCACAATCGCAGGTGCGAAAATACCAGATACCAGCAGACCTGAAATCTCCAAACTTCAATTTTCATCCCGTTTGCCATCCGAAATCACCCCGAGGCCCCCGGGACCTCAACCAAAAACGCAAACATGATCCAGTACCTTATTCAAACTTGCTCCAATCATCAAAACATCTCAAACAACACTAAAACCATCATTTCTCATCGAATTAAAGCCTAAGTTCTTCCAAAACTTCCGAAACACGCATTCGATCAAAAATCCAACCAGAACACCTCCGAATGACCTGAAATTTTGCACACACATCCCAAATCACCTAACGAAGCTATTGCAACTCTCGAAATTCCATTCCGACCCCGGATCAAAATCTCACCTATCGACCGAATTCGCCAAAATCCTAACTTTGCCAATTCAAGCCTAATTCTACTCCGTACCTCCAAAATCACAAATCATCTCCCGAAGCTAACCAAATCATCGGAATTCATATTCGAGCCCTCTAACACAAAAGTCAACGTCCGATTGACTTTTCCAAAACAAACCTTCCTTAAAGAGGCTAAGTGACTCATTTCCTTCTAGAACCAATCCAAATCAACTCTAACACATCTAATACTGATACTGAAGCATAAAAAAATAGAAAATGGTGGAAACGGGAGGGTAACACACGTGACGACGGGTTGGGTCGTCACAAGCCCATACCCTACACTTCCCTAAAAAGAGACCTAATTCCATTAACCCTGGAATCCCTAATCCCTACACGCCCATCAGCCGTTTATCCATCTCCTCCAGCAGAAGAGCAGTCGCCGCCCGCAAGCCAGCACCCCTAAGAATCAGCCGCCACCCCACCTCCCTTCACCACATCTGCCGCCGCCCAAACCCGCCAGAAATCAGCCCATTTCCACCAAAATTTGTCGGAAAACATGTGCACACACATAGATAGCGAGAAAGAGTAGGAAAAAAACGGGGAGCAAGAGAGAGTGTTTTGGGTTTGAATTTTGAAGAATGACCATGGATAAAGGTTTTTGAGCTTAACTTTGGGGTGGCTTCTCCCTCTGCTTTTTCAATTTCAAAAAAAAGATCAAAATTCTTGTTTTACTTCCCAGGACCAAAAATACAAATCCATTCTTCTGTCTCCAAATTCCAAACACACACAGAGTCAAAAAAATCGAGATTAGACCAGAAAAACGGCAAAAACAAAGAGGCATCAGGGAGGATTTTTCTCTTCTGATTTTCAGTCTTTCTCTAATTTTGGGGTTTGATTTCCTTCATACATATATATAAAACAAAAACGAAAAATTAATATATGTTCTCTTCATTTCCATTTTCGATCGCGGCTTAAATTGATGGAGTTCTAATTGAGGCATGATTCGGTTCGAGATTCTTGGTGTCGTTCGTGTTTCCGGTGAGGTTTCGTTTGTCAATTCCAATTGAGGTTCCACTCGTTGGTCTTTGCACGTTTCCGAATCTGTTTGAGAATACCTAATGTTCATCTTTTGGTACAGTAATATTGAAGGCAATAATTTGCTCATTTAACGTCCATTTTTATCCTTTTTCTATCTATCTAATATCCTTTTGTTTAATTTATGTGATTTCTTGGTGATACTACTTTGTTGATTAATTTTTTGAGTTCTCTGTTTGATTTTTAGTCTCCGTTATTGAAAATATTTTGCCCAAACAAATATTTTTGATTCAGTTCCTTTGTTTGGCTGATGATTCCACTTTTTGGTAATTACTTGTTAAATAAATAGGATAAAGGGGTAGTGGGGTTTCAAACATGATTGAAGAGATTTTTGATTAATATAATATGTTTCGTTCCTGCCTCGTTATTACTGGTTTCATTAACGCTAGGAGCTTGTTAGGCCGATAGCACTCGGGTAGGCAAACTTTAGGTCTTGTCTTTTGTTTCATTCGAGGTAAGAAGTCGTTCCCTTTAGTTTATATTCAGGGGAATGCCCCATGGATCTTGTATTTATTTTTATCCGGGGTATGCCCCGAAGTGAATGTAAATGGAGGCCATGGCATCATCGTGGAGTGAGCATAGTATAGACTTTGAGTATTTTCCTCTTATTTTGTTTTCTTTTATTTAGGTGGGGACGACCTCGAGCCTCTTATGTGTTTATTTTCCTTTTTGTATTTTTTTACCTCAATTCGAATATGTTAAAAGCCAACTAAATCGAGTACGCAACCTTGACTTTCATGGGACTCAGGAATACCTAACACCTTCTCCCCGAGTAAAATGAACCCCCTTATTCGGAATCTCTGGTGCAAACTAGTTTAGAGTCAAATATATTTCTAAGGGAAAATTGCTTTTAAATGGTGACTTGGCACACAGAGGTCATATTCCAAGTGGCGACTCTGAGTTATTACCTTTAAACAAATATTCTGTCATTTTCAATTTTGAAAACCCTTTTGAGCTTCAAAAATCTCTTTTATTATTTTTAAGAGGGTTAAGTGAGGTTGAAAAAAGGGGTGTGACAGCTTTGGCGACTCTGCCGGGGAGTTCCAAGTTTGAGCTGATACTTGATCTTGTTGGCTTTTAGGATATTCAGTTGAGGTGTTTGTTTTCTTTATTTGCTTTATTTATTTGGTTTGTTTGTCTTATTTCCTATTTTGTTTGTTATTTGTTTATCGCTTTCCCTTATGTGGTCACTGCTTTATAACTGTCATCATTTGCATAACCATAGGTCTTCTTTCTGCAACAAGTCTTTCGGAGTACGTTTGAGCGTATACAACCTTTTTGTGAGTCACACGTGTCTTTAGGGGGTGGCGTGGCAGCGTGGAGTGGGTGGACAGCTAGAGCAGCCGCCATCGACCACGTGCCGCTCCGAATTGCCTTGTCTAGTGAACCCCAAAATTAGGTCTGCCTTTAGGTCATTCTTATTTGCATCATGTCATTTAAACCTAGCAAGGCTCGGTCTTAGGCACCGTGTCCCTTTGTAGGAGGCCTATCCAAATTATGTCAAAGTGGGCTCGTGGCCCAAAAAGATATTTAATCATCCCTATGTGTTACATGCTGCATTCTTTATGGGTAAAAAGGTCATCTGGCGGATCAATGTTAGTTGGGTACGAATGAAAAGAAAAGAGGGTGAAGTACAAAAATGAAGCAAGTAGGGCCCACTCACAATTTTCTTTCATAGTTTTTACAAAAAAAAAAAAATAAAAAAAAGAAGAGAAAAAGATAATCCAAAAAGATTTTACATTTTCCATCATTTTTCAAAAAGACAAAAATATATAGTTTTCCAAATTAGTTGCATTTTTAAAAAAAATAAGCTTTCTCCCATGTCCAATCCTCCCGAACTACGCATACCTGATTCTCGTCTTTCGAGGCGGAATACGTAGGCTGCCCACATAGGGTCCGGTCTTCCTAGTGAGTCTTATGTTCTTGGCTTCGGGGTTCGTAGCCAAATCTTGCATGTTTAGCCACATTTGGTAACGTTGGCTGTTTTGCAAAATATGGCTATTTTTGCAAACTGGCTTGTTTAATTGTGTCTGGAGAGTCTTGAATCCACAATTAGGTGTCTCTTTACTTTAGGCTCATCCTGGTCGAACTTGCATGTCTAGCCGCTTTTGGCGACATCAGCCGTTCTTGCAAAATGGGGTCATTTTCGCAAAAGCAGTTCAATGAACCTTGTCTTAGGATCTTGAGTCCACAACTAGGTGTCATATTACTTTGAGATCCGTCCTTTTTGAGTTTGCATCTTTAGCCACTTCTGGCCATATCGGTCATTTTTGCAAAATGAGTCATTTCTGCAAATTAATTTTGGGCTATGATTATTGGGAGTTTGAATCCATATAAGCCTTGGTGAGGCATTTTCCATGTCTTAGAGGTCAATCTTGTTGAGTTTACACTTCTAGCCACCTTTGGCCACATTGGCCATTTTGCAAAAATAGCTCAATCATGTCTTGCATGTGTCCAACATGAGGTGTTGTGGCGTCGCATATTGTCTCGAATCACTAACTCTATTTGGTCTTGTTTTTCTCATTCAGGTATGGATCCATGTACTAGAGCTCGAGCATGATAGATACTCCAGGACTATCCAGTCAGGACACCGCATTTTGGAGCTGCTTAAGGATACTTTTATGTTTTGAGTCTGTCATTCGTGTTGTCTTTTACTTTCTAGTCTTGTGCAGTAATATCGAGTATTTTGTTATAGTACTTCCCATTTTGTATTTGAAAAAATGGTCATAAATGAAAATCCAAAAGGATTTTTGTTTTTTTAGTTTATTTTGTCCATTACTTTTCCAGAACTACGCTTGGTCTGATTCATGTGCAACATGATGTGTATGCAACCTATATAGGGTTCGACCGAATCATTATTAAGAAGAAAAAGAAAAAAAAGAGAAAAAGTGAATGAAGTTATGGGATGTGAGAAATGAGAGGAAAGAAAAGAATGATAATAAAAAAAGAAAAGAGAGGAAAGAAAATGAGCAAGCCAAGAAGTGCTAGAAAAGAAAGAAAAGAGAAGATTGAAATGAACAAAATTGGGTTGAGAAGTATTTGCGGGAAAGATGAATTGTTGATGGTGTATTTCAGTTAGAGTTTAAGTGGGGAAGCCTTGGAGTGGTATACTCGTCAAGATGTCAGTAAGTGGCATGCATGGAGTGACATGGCTCAAGATTTTGTTCGGCACTATCAGTACAATGTAGACATTATCCTAGACCGCTCCTCCCTATCTCAGATGGAAAAGAAACCCAAGAAAAGTTTTAGGGAGTTTTGGTTCAGATGGAACGACCAAGTTGCTCGGGTCAGTTCTCCGATTGATAGAAAAGATGTTGCTGAGCCCCGCCAACGACAGGATCCAGTGGGCATTCCTGCAAAATGCTTTCAGCCTCAATACTGACCCCATGAATATCCTCGTACTCTAGATAATCCTCACCAATGCTATTTTCCTCCACAAAATCCCCAAAGTCATACCTCACCTTCCCGGTACTCTATCCACAATGCATCGCCGTATGCTCCACACCCACGGAGCCCGCAACGGCTTGTACCACCTCCACAAATGTCTTACCCACCTCTACAAGCATATCAACCACTACCCGAAAGAGGTTCCAACCAAGGACGGAGTACAAAATGAAAAGGCAACAGCAAAGAGAAAAGTCTTTCACTCCTATTGGAGAATCATATGCCAGTTTATTTCAAAGGCTGAGGCAATTGGACATGTTGAAGCCGATTTAGATAAAAATGCCGAACCCCCTTCCAAAGAATTTTAATTTTTCTCAAAGGTGCGCATAATGATCTAATGCCCCGGGGCACAACATAGAAAAGTGTTGGCATATGAAAAGAGCAGTTCATAAGCTTATTGATGCAGGTGACATTACCGTGCAAGATCCAAATGCAGCAGATACTAGCCAAAGTCCATTGCCTGTTCACAATGAGACGCATATGATAGTCATGATTTGTGTGGAAAAGGAATATGAGAACTTTTCTGAATCCCTTGGAGGGCCACTTACCGCAAAGTTTTCAGCGCTATCAGTCTCGATTCCAGAGGTTGATTTTAAGAACGAGTTGGCAAAAAGGACCCAAAAGCTATTTGTTAAGGTCAACGTGATGGAGACTTGTGGAGGTTCTGGTAATATTGATGTGGAGCTTAGTGGCTAAGATGTCGAGCTTGGTAATTGGAAAGTTTCTTGGCTAGCCAGGGAGGAGTTTTAGTGGTTTATTTTGTTGTCATTTCTGTTGTCCGGGTTATTTCAGGGTTGTAATCCGGATATTGTCTTGTGGCTCGAACCCTTGTTCTTCTTAATTTGCCTAGTTCGTTTAGTTGTAGTAACTCGTCTAGTGTTATCTAGGATTGTTCCAGGGTTGTAACCCATGTCTATTTTGCTTGTTTTGTTCAAACTCTTTTCACCATCTGTCTAATGCAATCTCCTGTTTTCTGTTAGTTCTAGTCAGTTTTTGTTTAGGTCACTTTTCCTTTTATAGTTCTTTTCATGCTGACTCTAGTGACACGACATGCACGCATAATTTTCAGTCTGGTCTTGAAAGTTAGTCTAATCATGAAGCAATGACACAGTTTTGAATGTGATAAAAGGATGCATTGAGGAAACAAGTAAAGATTCACGCATTGTGAGATAACCTGAGCTTGAATTGAGTAAAACTAAGGCAGTTAGTCTGGGAAATCAAGAGGTTGATGAGAGCATACAACAAGGGAATGTCTCTCAAGCAGTTTGAGGTAGATCAATCAGTGCTGAAATGTGTGCTTCTACATCAAGATAAAGTTGAGTAAAGTCTATTTCGAACTGGCAAGGGTCATTTATTGGGACAAAGGTATTGCCCATCGGCACTTTTTGTGTGTGTTGATGCATTTAATAGATACTATGTATGATTTCTTTGCTTATCTTCAACTGCTTGTTTGTACTTGGCATTTTTAAAGTTTGGTACGACGAATGCATTTTATTCTGCTACCCCAACACTGTTATCCTTTGCTACCCCTTTTGAGCCTTATTTACTTTCTTTCATACCCCTCTTTTGGAATCCTAAATAGAGTTAGAAAAAAAAAGAAACAGAAAAAAAAAGAGAAAAGAAAAAAAAAAAGAAAACAGAAAAAGAGCAGAGAATAGAAAAAGGGAAAAACAGAAAAGGAAAAAAAAGAAAGAAAAAATGGGAAAAACAAAATGAATTGTACTGTTGGAACTACGTTCGACCTGATTCCTTTTAAGGATACGTAGGCAGCCTTACTCTGAGGTTCGGTCCCATCAAAGAAAAATCCAAAAAAAACCCCTAGACTCCAAGAAACTGGGACAAAAGTTTTAATTTGGCCAAAAGATCTGATTCCAAAAGTTATAATTTTGAACCCTTTCATTTTAAATTATTTTGAGCCTTCATGCCACCATTTCTTTCCAACCCTGTCCAAAATCCTACATTACGGTCCAAAGAAAGAATTTCCGACCAATCTTTGAGGATGCCAAATAAAGTGTGTGGTATAAGTATAATCTTCTTGTATCATGGATAATACCTTGATCTCAGCACAAAGAGAGAAAATGATAAAATGAGAGAGTCTTATTGGTGAAAACCCTCATGGGCACCGTAAGGCGACGATGAGTTGGGAAAAAGAGCAAAATGAGAGAGGCTTGATGGTGAAAATCCTTTAGGGCACTACAAGTCGACTGAGGATTGTGGATCAAATAAGACAATTGTAGCGCTGAAGCCCAGTTTCACAACTTAGAGGCATAACAAGAGTTGAAGATTAGACTCGCTCGACAGATCATGCCGCTTAATCCAAAATGCATGTCATGGTCAGTGGATATGGCCTTCAAATAAGATTAGTTTCTACTTTGTTCTTTTTACTGGGTAACAAAAATTTCTTGTTAGATACCATCTCTTCTCATTTTTCTCCTTATTTTGTTCCTCTAGTTTTGTTTGAGTCCCTTTTTAGTCTGTTTTTGTCGAAACAAGTGAGAAATGACTTCAAAATCTTTACCAGCTTTTTAATGACACAAAGAAGAGTCTGGCAAGCACATCAAATTGGCATAAGACACATGAGAATAATGTGAGTTTTAGGAGACACACTTCCTAGTCTGGGTCTTTCAGGATATACTTTTAGGAGACGCACTTCCTAAATTGAAGTTTTATCCCTAGGAGACGCACTTCCTAGTTTGGTTCATTCAAGTTTCATCCCTAGGAGACGCACTTCCTAGTTTGAGTCGTTTGAGTTCATCCCTACGAGACGCACATCTTAGTCGAGTCTTTAGTTTTACTCTCATCATTGCATCAATAGCATAGGTGATTTACAGTTTTGCTAACAACTCACAAATCTTCCTAGTGCAAACTGGGGCAAAAATTTTTGTTTGTTTTATTGTTTTGGTTGCAGGCACCCACCTAGAGAACGGGAAAATTCTTTTAAGAGTTACTTCAAATTTCAAGTCAGTAGCAGGCTCCCACCTGAAGAACGAGGGAAGTCATTGCATAATTCAATTCAAGTTAGAAGTAGCAAAAGCTCGCCTCAAGAATGCGAGTTGATAGTCCGAGATGACTAAAAGAAGAAGTCTCAATCCAGAATGAAAAAAAAGTAAATGCAAATGCAGAAGCAGATGAAAGATGTGAACTGCTCAAGACATGGTTGAAGTCACGAGCACTGCATGTCCAATCTTGATCCGAAGAAGTCGTGGAAGAATGAATCAACACTTGCAGCTAGAAAGCATCAAGGTTCAAATCAAAAGTCTGCATGAAGAACCATTCAAGACTCAAGATCAAGCTTCAATAGACTTATAGATAGGATCTTGTATTTTTCTTTTATTTTTGCTATAATTTTTCCTTTTATTTTTGATGTAATGGCAGGAACCGCGGCCGGAACCTCGATGGCACCTCAATTGGCCCTCCACCTCAATATACTCCATCTCTCTTCTCACTTCTGAACTACACGTGGCCTGATTCCTTTATAGCCAAGGATATGTAGGCAGCTCAGATACCAGGGCTCGGTCACAATCTCTTGTCCATCTTGTCTTTTGAATAAGCGTCGGGGCATAAATCAATTACGTTGCTTATTGTTCTTTACTCCGAAAATTTTTTGTGTTTCCAAGCAAAGAGGGGCAGCTATAAGCACGTACTTTTTGACCCGCACAACTTTTAAAAGTAGTATTTTTAAAAATATTTACTTATTTTTTATTTTGATAGGATTTAGCCTATTTTTCACTTTTAATCTAATAGTAGACCATAAAATTCAAAAATACAAAAATAGCTTCACTTTGTTTTCAAGAATATTAGTATTTTTGGTAGTAATATTATTTTAATTTTGCGATGATTTTAATCTAATCCCATTTTTATTTTTTTAGTATGATATTTTAAAAATACTAAAAATAGTTCTATTTTAACGGTCAGTTTTATTTTAATAGTCATTTCTACTTAAGTAGGATTAATTAGTATATGTGGTAGTATTTTTATTCTTGTTCAATGAGAAAGAATCAAATTTGGGCTAAAACAATCCATTTTTAGGCCCATTTTCGGAATTGAGCCCTGAGCCCATACTCCCACTTCCCTAAAAAGAGACCTAATTCCACTAACCCTGGAACCCCTAATCTCTACATTCCCATCAGTTGTTTATCCATCTCCGCCAACAGAAGAGCAGTCGCCGCCCGCCAACCAGCACCCCTAAGAATCAGCTGCCACCCCACCTCCCTTCACCACATCTGCCGCCGCCCAAACCCGCCGGAAATTAGCCCCTTTCCACCAAAATTTGTCGGAAAACATGCACACACACATAGATAGTGAGAAAGAGTAGGGAAAAAACGGAGAGCAAGAGAGAGAGTTTTGGGTTTGAATTTTGAAGAATGGCTATGGATAAAGGTTTTTGAGCTTTACTTTGGAGTGGCTTCTCCCTCTGCTTTTTCAATTTAAAAAAAAGACCAAAATTCTAGTTTTACTTCCAGGAACAAAAATACAAATCCATTCTTCTGTCTCCAAATTCCAAACACTCACACACAGTCAAAAAAACTGAGATTAGACAAGAAAAACGGCAAAAACAAAGAGGCATCAGGGAGGATTTTTCTCTTATGATTTTCAGTCTTTTCTCTAATTTTGGGGTTTGCTTTCTGATCACGCCCAACTCTAGTCCTAAAAAGGATAAGCGGTCGCTGCAAATATAATCCGGTCTAAAAGTCCAGAGTCGAATCCCACAGAGAACTAAGGCTTTGCTATATCTGTTTAATATCACTAAGAAGACAAGTTCGAACAATTTCCTAAATTATAAAGATTGAGATTTATATTTCTAACTAATTAATTAGCAAATACTACAAAGCGGTAAAATTATCAACTAACGAGACAAAGGGTTAGAGATTAAGGAGATCTAGAGTCATGATTTCCCCAATTGTCGGAATCCTTCTAGCTATGTTCCCTACAATTTTGCCAATGTATTCTCCACTGATCGTGAGCACTTTAGGTTCCGTAATTCTCTCTCGAGCAACTACAACAATTTACTAGACATATTCTCTCGAACTACGCTAGTTGGCTTCATATAACCGCTCACTATGACCACGTCAAGGCTTTGTTATTTCTAAACCTACCTTTAAACCTGCTCTATTGATTTCTCACATATCAGGAGTGACGTTGTTCAACAACCACCTAAATATGTGCTCTCTCTCGAGCAGTACACACTAAATAGGCACAGTCAATTGATGGCCATTCAATCAACAGCAACAAACACATAGTTGAACAAGTAGAGAAATCCAACGACTTAATTACATAAAAACATAACAAGTAGTTATCCTACAAAAGGTTCCATCAAAACCCTAGAAAATGAATTAGCTATTCAAAATAGTATGCAAAAACACAAGACTAGAATTCATAACCAATGATGGAAATAGGAAGAAGGAAGTGAAAAACTTGTGGAAGAATTCTCCACCTTGATCCCAGTGTGTTCTTGACTCCTTAGGTCGAATCCCCGGTCTCCTTGGCCTCCTTAGGTCTAAAAAGAAGCTTCCCCCTTTTGCTTGGGCGAGTTTGTTGAGTTTATAAAGGGCTGGGATAATTTTTCCCCGATTTACACTTTAGTCCCACAAGTTTTGGGCAACTGCACAGTTTACCGCGGCCGCGGCACGACCGTGGTGAAGGCCAACTATTCTGTCTGCGTTTGTGGACTGCCGCAGTCCCACCGCGGTCGTGGTGGATTTCACCTCAGTCCACTTTTTGCTTCTTTATGCTCGGGTGCTTCTTGATTGGACGTTTTCTTCACATTATTGACTCCAAAACACTCCGTAGTGCTTCCTAACTTGGATTATTCCCTGCGAAGCAAAAGAACACCAGTTAGAGCATTTTGTTATCATTTAGCCTATAAAACAATAATAAAGCATGGTATCATTAGGGTGTAAATATCGTCTATGTAGCCTATTATCACTTTCCTTCATACATATATATAAAACAAAAACAAAGAAGAAATATACGTTCTCTTCATTTCCATTTTCGGTTGCGGCATAAATCGATGGAGTTCTGATTGAGGCATGATTCTGTTCGAGATTGTTGGTGTCGTTCGTGTTTCCGGTGAGGTTCAGTTTGTCAATTCCAATTGAGGTTCCGCTCGCTGGTCTTTGCTCGTTTCCGGATCTGTTTGAGAATACCCAATGTTCATCATTTGGTACAGTAGTATTGAAGGCAATAATTTGCTCATTTAAGGTCCATTCTTATCCTTTTTCTATCTATCTATCTAATATCCTTTAGTTTCATGTATGTGATTTCTTGGTGATACTACTTTGTTGAGTAATTTTGTGGGTGCTCTGTTTGATTTTTAGTCTCCGTTATTGAAAACATTTTGCCCAAATAAATATTTTTGATTCAGTTCCTTTATTACGCTAATGATTCCACTTTTTGGTAATTACTTGTTAAATAAATAGGATAAAGGGGTAGTGGGGTTTCGAACATGATCGAAGAGATTTTGGCTTAATATAATATGTTTCGTTCCTGCCTCGTTATTACTAGTTTCATTAACGCTAGGAGCATGTTAGGCCGATAGCACTCGGGTAGGCAAACTTTAGGTCTTGTCTTTTGTTTCATTCGAGGTAGGAGGTCGTTCCCTTTAGTTTATATTCAGGGGAATGCCCCCCGAATCTTGTATTTATTTTTATCCGGGGTATGCCCCGAAGTGAATGTAAATGGAGGCCATGGCATTATCATGGAGTGAGCATAGTATAGACTTTGAGTATTTTCCTCTTATTTTATTTTCTTTTATTTAGGTGGGGACGACCTTGAGCCTCTTGTGCGTTTATTTTCCTTTTTGTGTTTTTTATCTCAATTCGAATATCTTAAAAGCCAACTAGATCGAGTACGCAACTGTGACTTTCATGGGACCGGGGAATGCCTAACACCTTCTTCCCGAGTCAAATGAACCCCCTTATTCGGAATCTCTGGTGCAAACTAGTTTAGAGTCAAATATGTTTTTAAGGGAAAATTGCTTTTAAATGGTGACTTGGCACACCGAGGTCATATGCCAAGTGGCGACTCTGAGTTATTCCCTTTTAAACAAATGTTTTGTCACTTTCAATTTTGAAAATCTTTTTGAGCTTAAAAAATCTCTTTTATTATTTTTAAGAGGGTTAAGTGAGGTTGAAAAAAGGGGTGTGAAAGTGATCCTATATGATTTAGATACATACGCATAATTGGCATAATTTGGGTAAAAGAAAATTGAAAAAAAATATACGAGTAAGTTGAAATTGATATATTATAGACAAGTTGAATAACTCATAGCATAGATAAATATAATTCAGCGAATTGATGGTATAACATAAAACGCTGAGGATTTGGAATCTAAATTTAGCTATTAATTAGCTTAAAGAATGAAATTAACACAAGATCGATATTGATGTGATTGTAGATTGATAGAAGAAAGTCGTACAGATCGCTCGAGGCAACGAGTTTAATATTTTGACACGAGTACTGTGAGCAGTAATCTTACCACAATTTGTGTTTTCACAACCTGCATGGTTTATATATGATTTTGAAAATAAATGTATTACCGATGCTTTGAAATTGCATGTGGGACAAGTCCTTTACTTGATATGATACCGAACAATTTACTTGAAATGTTTACCTATTAATCTAAATGTTTTCACCGTTGCTAGATTTGTTTTACCGTTACTTGAGATGTTACAGTTATTTGAAGTATTCTCATTGTTACTAGACATATTTTACTGTTACTTGAGGCATGATTACTGTTACCGAAATAGAATTACAAGATTTGATAAGGAATGATATGCCCTTTATTATTTTGAAAATGCTTTCTTATGAATATTTACTGGTTACAAGAAAAAGTATAAACGAGAGGAGACTTTGAAGGATCCCGTCGCTAACGGCGGGTGCATTAGACCTGGTGCACCTTATATTTATAGGTTACCGATTACCGATACAGTTATAGCCCTCGCTAGTGGGAAGGTAGAACTAGCATACAATTACTGTTTTCCCTCGAGTAGGACCTATAGTTATACTTGACTCATTTTACGAAGGGGTCCACATAGTGATACGGATTACAAGATCCTTTTCTGAAAACCTCCCAAATATAAAGATTTGCTATGACACAGTATTTACCAAGTTTTTTACTGAATTGTTAAATTAATTTTCTTACAGCAAACACTTGATGAGACTGATTATTATTACCGTTTTAAAAAGGGCATTTTATTTTGTGATTATTATACAAGCATGTGTTTCTGGCTTGTCCCCTATTAAAAACGGTTGTGGTTAAATATTATTACTCACTGACCTAGCGACTCACTCCTCGCTATTATTTTTACAGAGACAACACTAGAAGCAGGCAAGGATTCCGTTAATTAATGTACAGGAGTTGGCAGTTCCTGGAGAGCCCCGCATTTATTCACGTGGGCAAAGATTGTTATTTATTTGTTATAGTCTCTTTCTTGAAACTCTTAGAGTCGCTCCATAGTCATTTTTATGAGTTTCATAAGTATTCTTTTGTTGATATAGACTTGTGATTCATATTAGACTTTCCTATCGTATACTTGGAGATGAAGTTAGTATTATTGTGTTGGAAATATTTTGTGAATGAGGATTATAGCTTGTTTGGTCGATATAGGTTGGTTGTGTTGTTGATTTCTATGACGGATTTATTTTTGGATAGTCCTAAAACAGGGAAAACTCTGTCTGATTTTCTGTAAATTATCGATGCGGCTTACTTTGGAGCACTTGCTCCTAAGCGCCGGTCATGATCCTAAATTGGGTCGTGACAAAGTTGGTATCAGAGTCCTAGGTTATTCTTGTGACTAATGGAGCACACGTCGGTAGTAGAATCTCATTTATGGTTATGTAGCCGACCATTCCTATAATCGTGATTCTGCGAGGGCGTGATAGGATGTATCTTATCTTTCTTTCTTATTTCTCCGTACGTGTGCGGCTATTAGGGTCAAATAACTGAATCTATCATTACTTATCCTATTACTGTATGGCCCGGACCAATTACCCTATAATAGAATTTTCCTAGAGGTTCAAACTTCAAAGACTTCAAATTTCGGCAATGGATATGCAGCTATCTCCAATCAAAGAAATGCTACATAAGTAGTATACAAGACCAATGAAAGGTTCATTGTGCTATATGCGGTGCTTTCCGATAAGATGCATAATAGAGTCCATTTCGGAGATTTATACTAGTCCACCACTACAACGATAGAGGAGTGCTATCACAAAAAGGTACTTACCTGCATGAAAAAAAATTGAGATCTTTATGGAGGTAATAGATAAACATGAGAAGAATGAGCAATAGAATAGGGCCTCTAAAGTCCTCATGCACGTAGAATATTATGGGGACTAACAAAATATTCTTAATAAAGTTCCTAAAGTTGAAACTACTAAGTTTACTATTTCTAATAGTTCAAAGGATCCTTACAGGTTTTAGTAAAATACTTACCACATTATGAGCCATAGGATATTTCAAGAGGTCTATGGAATGAGCAACTTTTAGACTAGAGAACATGACGAATACATGAAATGCTACAGTACTCTTAGAGATGCCAACAAGAGCAACACAACTAATTTGGGAATAGATTTCACTAAAGTGTTTATGAATCACCTCCTTCTTGACAGTTTGTAACGTGAACTTTCCTGCTAGATCATTTAAGAAATTGATTTACACGTTGGGTATACTTACATATAACACCAAACTTTCTCAGGTGGATACATAAGCAACATTATAAGTTTATAGGCTTGTTGAAAGGTTGGTTAATTATTTAAACAAGATAGCAACTGCATGTATGAAGACTTAAACCTATTCTGTAGCAGTTGCACTTACCAAAAAGATTGAAAATATGGACATGATAGGCAGGCAAGAACTCACATAAGAAAATTGAGATTAGAATATCTTTTAGTATGGATTTTAATATGAGTCAAAGACTTAAAAATCAAGCATGTTTTGAGATATTAAGCGATCCTTTTCAGGTTGCCACATCTCTAAAAAAAAATAGAGTAGTTAGACATGTGTTTAAACTTTTAAAATTCAAGTTAAGAGAAGGAAACCTTAGCTAACCAAGTTGTACTTGATATAGTTGACTCTAACGTACAGATGGATATGGATTAATTATCTTCTTACTATGCTACCCTCGATTACAATAGAAAGACTATTAGGTTTGGTGAACTTTAAAAGGTGGTTTTGTCCAAAAAGGGGATTATAGGTTTTGGAGACGAGCAAATTATATATTTTGAGGACTTAACGGTTATAGAAGAAAGGTTGTTTGGATCTCATAGATACGGTAAGAGGCACAAGAGAAGAAACACGTAGTTTGACAAAAAAAAGAAGTATCGTAAAGAGAGATTCTCTAATGTATTCTTAAGGATTTACTAGGACTACCTCCAAAATGAGAAATAGACCTCGGTATTGAGGTGAAACCTGACACGCAAACTATATCATATGGCACCAACAAAGTTGAGAGAGCTAATTGAATATTTGACAGACCTACTGGATACAGGTTTTATCATACCGCGTGTTGCACCTTGGGGTACACCAATATTGTTTTAAAAAAAAAAGGATGAGTCTTTAAGAATGTGGGCCAACTACAGATAATTAAATAAGATAATAATACACAACAAATATCCCTTGTCTTGTATAGATAACTTGTTTGATCAGTTACAAGGAGCCATTGATCTTTAGTCTGGTTATCATCAGCTTAGAATAAGAAAGGAAGATATTTCGATGTTGCCTCTAGTACTCGGTACAAACATTATGAGTTACCTGTGATGTCCTTTAGATTGGCCAATTCTCCAATTGCATTGAGTATATAATGAATATGGTGTTCAAAGTTGTTTCTAGAGAAAATCATTTCATAGTTTTTACTTACTATATTCTGGTATATTCTCGTACCCAGGAAGAGCACGAGAACTACTTGAAAAATATACCAAAGACGCTGCAGAAAAATTAACTTTCTTCCAAGTTCTTCAATTAGCTAGACTTGATGGTATTCATAGGACACATGGTATCTAAGAATAAAAAGATGGTAGATTCTAAGAAGATATAAACAGTTCATAAATGGTCGAGACCCATTTTCCCTACAGAAATTACTTTTGGCTTGACAAGCTATTATAGGCATTTCTGCAGGATTTCTCTAGAATAGCACCACCACTCACCAAGTTAACATAGAAAATCGCTAAATTTCAATGGATGGATAAATGTACAACGAGAAAGCATGTTTGACAATCAAACTAATATTAGCCTTATTCCAATAGGCTCTAGAGGATTCACGATGTTATGTGATACTTCGAGGGTAGGATTGGGATATTTTTTCATGCAAAATAGTCGCGTGATAGCCACTGCTTTATGGAAATTGAAGAAGCTCAAGTCGTATTATGCCATCATGATTTGGAAATGGTCATATTGGTATTTCCTTTTAAGATTTAGAGACACTATTTATACGAAGAAAACTATGAGATTTATACCTAGGACAAGAGCCTGAAGTACATTTAAAACCAACAGAGATATAAATATTTAGCAATGCTGATGGAGGGAACTACTGAAGATATAATTGTACTATTTTGTACTGTTTCGAAAAGATAAATACTATAGCTTATGCCAAAAAAAAACTATGGGTGATTTGACGCATTTAGCTCCCGTAGAGATACTTCTGGACGAAGATATGCATAGATTAGAGGGTACATGTATCGGATTCAATGTGAAAAAAAAATTCAAAGACATTATTGGCTATTGGTCAAGCCCGATGTAGTGTATAAAGGATAGCCAATACAAGGATGAACGATTGTTTAATTACCGAGATTAGTTTCCAGCTGGTAAAAGCAAGGATATGATTGCTAATACTGAGGGTATTCTCCGACTAGGTAATTAATTATGTGTAGCAAACATATATGGGTTGAGAAAAGCTATTCACTGTGATGATCCAAAGGGTTATCTTATGTTTTAGAACTTGATTCCGTATTCCGAGGCCTTCAAAACCTCATATTATTCCTTCTTGATTTGCGTGCGCAGTCCGGGCGTGTTTCTGGAAAGCTTTTATGTGGAAAATTAATCAAATAATAATTTTTGGCCTTAAAGTTAATTTTAGTTGACTTCGGTCAACGTTTGGAGTAAATGGATCCGAACCTGTGTTTTGACAGTCCCGGTGGGTCCGCAGTAAAATGTGGGACCTGGGCGTATGCCCGGAATTGGATTCGGAGGTCCCTAGCCCGAGTGATAAATTTTTGTTAAAAATTGTAAGTCTGAAAATCTAATGATTTAAAGAATTTGATTAATGATTGACCTCGTTGGTATCGCGCCCGTATCTTGGTTCCAGAGCCCGGTACAGGTTTAAAAAAATATTTAAGTCATGATTGTGAAATTTGGTAAAAATCAGAGTTTATTTGATGAGATTCGGGCATCCGGTTAAAAAAAGAGGAATTTCAAAGTGTTCTTAAGAATTTCGTGGGCTTTGGTATTAAATCCGTAGTTTTAGATGTTATTTTGGCAATTTGATCGCAAGAGAAAGTTCGTATGATGTTTTAATACTTGTGTGCATGTTTGGTTTGGAGCCCCGAGGGCTCGGGTGAGTTTCGGATAGGCTATGGAGTGATTTGGACATAAGAAAATTTGTTGGTATGCTTCAAGTCTGCAGACTTTGCAATTGCGAGGTCTGGCTCGAAAATGCGAGCCCCACATTTGTGAAGAAAGATCGCATTTGCAATCAGTAGGGCTGGGAGGGGACCTTCGCAATTGCGAAGCTCAGGATCCCAATTGTAATCAGCTCAGGCCGCATTTGCGAACACTTGTTCGTATTTGTGATGTTAGCAGGACCAGGTCAGTCTTCGCATTTGCGAAGTAAATTTCATATTTGCGGGGTTCGCATTTGCGAACCCCTAATCGCAAATGCGATACCTGCAACTAGTCAAAAATGATTTTGGATGAGATTTTTCATTCATTCTCCCATTTTTCAAAACCTATAACACAAGAGGCGATTTTCCAAAGACTTTTCTTCCCCAAATCATAAGTAAGTTATTCTTAACTAATTTCTTTCAATCTTTTACCTCTTGTTACAAGATCTCATCCAAGAATCTCGGGTTTTTCATGGTGGAATTGGGGATTTTTGGGTAGAAATTAGGAATTTTGAAATTTGGGGATTTAGACCTCAAATTGAGGTCGGATTCCAAAGCCAATTATATATCCCAGCTCGGGGTTGAATGGGTAATCGGATTTTGGTCCGAATTTCGGGTTTTGACCAAGCGGGCCCGGGGTCGATTTTTGACTTTTTGGGGGAAATGTTGAGAAACTATAATTATGTATTGGAATTGATTTCTTTAGCGATAATTGATATTGTTAAGTTAATTATGACTAGATACGAGTGGTTTGGAGGTGGCAACTAGAGGAAAAGCGGTAATTGAGCGTTGAGTTGTCCGTTGGATTGAGGTAAGTGTTGTGTCTAACTTTAACTTGAAGGATTAGGGATCCCTGACTTAATTGCTATGTGAAAATCCATGTGTCTGGCGTATAGGTGAGGCGACGAGTACCTATGCGCCGCCAAATTATCTGTTTTTCCCGTTCCTTTCCCTGTTCTTAATACATTGTCTTCCTGTCTTAACTGCTACATGTTTATTGGTGTTTCCATGTTTAATTGCTACTTGTTAGATGCTATTTTTCTTTATGGAGGGTATTAGTTGTCCCGTAGTTTCATTGTATCACCTTATTGGTTTAGGTTGGTTTATCGGTGTTTTATGGTATATTTTGGGTTGATCTCGCTGTGTAGTATTAATTGAGTGAAGTTTCATAATTGTGTAGCTTTTTGTTAGCTTTGGTTTGAGGCTTAAATATTGTGGAGAATTTTAAGCTAAATTGTGAAGTTCCTGCTCTTATTGTGTGATTGGTACCGATACGGTGGGATCGGGTTGCGCGCCGCAACAGGAGGAATAAGGGTGATATACTGAGGATGACTAAGGGTGAAATGCTATTATTTGGTGGGATCGGGTTGCACGCCGCAACAAGAGTAATAAGGGCGGTATGTAGAGGAGAAATAAGGGTGAAGTACTATTGTACGGTGGGATCGGGTTGCACGCCGCAACAGGAGGAATAAAGGTCGATTGATATGGAGTAATAAGGGTGAATATTCATATGATATTGAGTATATGGTGGTATCGGGATGCGCGCCGCATCAATTTATGTGTTTATGTATCTTTCTTCTACTGTGCAAGTACACTTAAGGATTGGTTATAGCTGGGTACTGATGAGATACCAGAGTTTTGAATTCTTTCCTTGTAAGTTACTGTTTCATTTTGTTTCATACTTCTTTCTGCTTTATTACATACTGTATACAGGTTATGTTGTGATTGCCCAGCCGTAGCCTTGTCACTACCTCGTTGAGGTTAGGCTTGCCACTTACCAGTACATGGGGTCGGTTGTACTGATACTGCACTCTGCACTTTCTGTGCAGATTTTGGAGCTGGTAGTCGCAGATCGAGAGGTCGGTTGCAGACATTTCATCTAGGAGACCCAAGGTAGTCCTGCTGGCGTCCCCTTCTACATCCCTATATTGCTGTTTTCTTTACTTCCAAGACAGATGTAATTTCTGTCAGACCGATATTTGTAGATATTCATAGTATGTTCGTGTGTTGTTACATCAGATTCTGGGTAGTAGTAATAGCTATGGTATTGTTAATTGTAAATAGACAAAAGGTTATTTACGTACTTCTGCATTTACTTCTACTTGATTTGGTTTGTTAACTTTAATCAATGAAATGTAAGGGATAAAGGTTAATAAAACTCTAACGTTGGCTTTCCTAGCGAGTGTGATGTTAGGCGCCATCAGGGTCCCGTTGGTGGAAATTCTGGGTCGTAGCATTCGTGATGGAGCTCACAACTCTAGATACACTGTATATCTCAGGTCTATAAGTGTAACGACCTGACCGGTCGTTTTGAGCTTTTGCGCTTTGATCGCCAGTTCTCGGGCATGACTTGCCCCGTGTAATGTGTTATGACTGATGTAGATCGTTGTTTTTGGATTTTCATGGAAATCGGTATGAATTTGAAAGAACAGTCTCAGTTGAAAGTTTTGACCAAGAGTTGACTTATTATATATGAGCTCGGATCGGAGTTTTTATGATTTGGTTAGCTTCGTGAGGTGATTTGTGACTTAGGAGCGTGATCGGAATTGGTTTTGGAGGTCCGGTGTAGAATTAGGCTTGAATTGGCAAAGTTAGTATTTTGGCGAATTCCGGTTGATAGGTGAAATTTTGATCCGAGGGTCAAAATGGAATTCCGAGAGTTGCTGCAGCTTCGTTATTTGATTTGGGATGTGTGTGCAAAATTTCAGGTCATTCGGAGGTGATTTGGTTGGGTTTTTTGATCAAATGCGTGTTTCGGAAGTTTTAGAAGAACTTAGGCTTGAATTCGATGTAATTCGATGGTTTTAGTGTTGTTTGAGGTTTTTTGATGATTGGAACAAGTTTGAATGATGTTTTAGGATGTGTTGGTGCTTTTGGTTGAGGTCCAGGGGCCTCGGGGGGATTTCGGATGGCTATCGGGATGAATTTTGGACTTGTGTTGTTTCAGAGATTTGCTGGTTCTGGTATTTCCGCATCTGCGGAAAAGGGGCCGCAGATGCAGTTCCGCAGATGAAAAAATGGGGTCGCAGGTGCGAGAGGTGCTAGGGAGGCTGGTTTCCGCAGGAGCGGATAGAGGCCCGCAGAAGCGGAGTCCGCAGGTGCGAAAAAATGTCTGGGCAGAAGGGTTTTAAAAGTTCATTTTTGTTCCGCGAGCTAAGCTATTTTTCCTCCATTTTTGAACATCCTTGAGAGCTTTTGGACGGGAATTGAAGGGGATGTCGACTGGGATTGATTGGAGGTGACTTCTATGATCTTAAAACGCGATTATTATGTGAGATTAACCTTGAAATTTATGGAAATTAAGCCAAAAATTGAAGAACTAGGGCTTGAGTTTTTGATATGTCAAATTGGGATTTGATGGGTCATTTGAGCTCCGATTTGAGAGTTCTTGGTATGTACAAACTCGTGAGAAGATAAGGAACCTATTAATGTAAAAAATTTTGAGTTTCGAGAAGTGGGCCCAGGGCTCGGGTTTTGCTAATTCCAAGATTTTTGATATTTTTCGATTGTTTTCGATTTGGTATTGTTCCCTTAGCCTATTGTGATGTATTCGCTCTGATTTTGGATAGATTCGACGCGCGTGGAGGCCGATTTGAGAGGCAAAGGCATCGCGAGCTAGAGATTTCACCGGTTTGAGGTAAGTAATGATTGTAAATACTGTCCTGAGGGTTTGAAACCCCGGATTGCACATCGATGAGTTAGTTTGAGGTGACTTGCACGCTAAATGACGAGCATGGGGTAGAGCACCGCTGAGGATTGTGACCTAGTCCATCCCCAATGACTATTTTAAATGAGTAATTTGATAGTTAATTGTTTGATGTTATTGGGCTGTATGCCATGTTTGGGGCTTTGTGCCGACTTGCTGAGACCCTTAGAGGCATTTGACTAATTTTCCTCACTCTATTTGTTGAAAGTATATCCTCAGTCATGTTTTTATCTGTTTATTTCTCAAACCTGGCTCTATCATTATATTCTTAAAAATGTGGAAAACTGTTTGGGCTGAGTTTCCTATTTTACTGATAGACCGAGGGTCTGATTGTGAGATTGACGACTGAGATAGACTGAGAGTCTGATAGTGATGTTAATGACTGAGAGAGGCCGAGGGCCCAGTTGTGAGGATTATATAGATCTATGGATCGGGCTGCACGCCGCAGCAAAGTATGTATATATATATATATATAAATATGGATACGGATCGGGCTGCACGCCGCAGCGATATATATATTGGATCGGGCTGCACGCCGCAGCAATATTGCGCTTGGGCCGTAAGGGGCCCCTCCCGGAGTCTGCACACCCCCAGTGAGCGCCGTCGACGATATATGGATCGGGCTGCACGCCGCAGCGGTTATTATATATATATGGATCGGGCTGTACCCCGCAGCGGATTACTATATGATACCTATTGAGCGTGAGTGCCGAGTGTGAGCACTGGTTGGTAAGAGTTGAGTCACGAGTGACAGAGAGGCTAGCCCGAGGGGCGATAGATATAGACATGCATATGAGTGATGTTTGCCTGAGAGGCCTGTTTATGAACTTATTGATTTCACTTCTCTTTAAAGTGAGTTTCTATGTTGACTGATTGACTGTTTTCACTCATCTTTATATTGAGCCTCTGTCGGAAAGTTGAAAAAATATTTTTAAAACAACTGTTATTTAAACTGGGGTTATAAGATGTTCCGAAATTAATCACTGATTTGGCATTTGGTTATTTCTACCGAGATTTTCAAGTTATGAAGTACTTATGATTACTGTTTTGCCCGAGGGGCTGTTTTACGAACTATGCTTTGCCCGAGGGGCCGATTATTGCTTTAATCTCTTTTGTTATTTTAAATGGTATTGAACCCCTACTGAAACTGCTGGAAGCATTTCAAAAATGATTTTTTTTACTAAAAGCTGGGTTTTAAAAGGGAAGGTTGACTCGTATTATGATTTGAAAGCCTATTGTGTTTATTGAGCCTAACGCGAATGTGGATTCATTGTTTCCTACTACTTAGTCTTTATGTACTCTTATTACTTACTGGGTTGGAGTACTCACATTACTCCCTGCACCTCGTGTGCAGATGCATGTATCTATTCACCCAGTAGCGGGTTTTGGCTGATTGGAGGCAGAGCTATAGGAGTTCAGCGAGGTGATTGCCAGCGTTCGCGGCACCGCTTCTCTCTCTGTTGTCCATTATTCCTGTTCAGTGTATTTTTAGACCTTGTAGTTGTATTTACACTCTTACAGATGCTCGTGACTTGTGACACCCCGATTAGGGCTGTGTTGGGTTGTACTCCCGCTAATTAATATTATTAAATTATATTTAGACTGCTTATTCATGTTTAACTATTTTGAAAAGGCGATATGGGTTGGTTGGCTGGCCTTGTCTTCACGAGAGGCGCCATCACGACCGAATCGGGGTTTGGGTCGTGACAAGTTGGTATCAGAGCCTAGGTTACTAGGTCTCATGAGTCATGAGCTTGTTTAGTAGAGTCTCGCGGATCGGTACGGAGACGTCTGTATTTATCCTCGAGAGGCTGCGGAACCTTTAGGAAAACTTCACATTCTTGAATTCTTATCGTGCGTCCTTGATTCAGCTTGAAAAGTAACTCTTGAAATTCCTTCCACGCGTTCGTATGCGCGCATGAGCGCTCAGTATCAGTTGTTCCTTGATGAACAAAGAGAGAGATACTGAGGCATCGGAGTCAGATTCTTTTCGTCATGTGTTAAACATCATTAATTCTCCCCATGTCATTGTTGGATAAACTGGACCTTGTGATCGGAATGGAGGTGGATTGTTCGTTGTTGATACATTGGGGGCTTTGAAAGCCTGCCTCGATTTCCCTGATTGTTATTGTTCCACCACTGATTGTTGTTTCACCCAGTTGTTGTTGTGTTACTCCAGTTACCCTGATTGTTCTGATTATTGTTCTGGTTTCCCCAATTTGGATTTTGGTTGTTGTTCCCAATTATTGTTCCCTTGTTGCTGATTTCCCCAATTGCCTTGGGATTTCATTGTTGTTGTTGGTTGGAAGAATTGCCCCTTTGGCCTTGATAGTTGTTCACGTATTGCACTTCTTCATTCTGCTCATCATAGCCATCATCTTGGAACCACCACTGTCTTGGTCATATTGATTTGAACTCCCTTGGTTCTGTTGGCCTCTTTGCCTTCTTTTTGTTCACTAGCATATTGACACCTTCATAGAATTTATTGTCGAGGAGCTTGACCTGCTGTAATTGTGCTTTGCTAACTGGTTCATTATTGTTGTAGTTCTGCTATTGCTGTCCATGATCATGAAGCTCCTTGTGCAAGTGAAATGGCCGTGGGGTCACCTTGTGGCACATTTGCCTGCTTTGCCAAGCGGAAGATGTCCACCATTTCATCCAATATTCACATACTTGATCATACGATGTGTTCATAAGTTGCCCTGGCGAGTTGGTTCAACTATGCACTGGTTAGTGGGTTAATGCCCGATAGAAGTCTGTTGTATCATTGCTCAGTCATATCGTTGTTGGGACACTCCTTTCATAGTGCCCAGTACTCTCCCATAATTTCATGCAATGGTTCGTTGGGCTCCTGTTGGAAAGCTATATTTCATCCTCAAAGTTTCCATGTGCCCCGGCGAGAAAAATTTTGAAGTGCATTTGTCTGCCCAACTCATCCCATGTATGGATGGAGTGCTTGGGGTTCTCCAGCCAATCTAATGCTTCTCGAAGAGAGAAAGGGAAAAGTCTCAATGGCAAGGCATCTCTGAAACGTTCATTTGCTTGCTCCCAGCATGTATCAACTAAACGCTTAATGTGCTTGTATACGTTCGGGAGCACTCTGTGAAAATACCATCGCTAGTCCAACAAGGTCAGCGTCACATTGGTAATTTGAAAATTCCGCCCCGAATCCGGGGTGGGACAATTGCACTAGCATATCTTGGTTGCGAAGCACCCGAGGAGCCACTCTAGAGGTGGCGGGGAGGGTCTTGAACATTATCATTGGCATTGGCCTGGAGACCGCCTTTGTCCTTGAGGTACGAGAGGCATCATGTTCACCGATGTCATCAACTTCTCCCCCGGAACCACGTTTCCAAGAAGGTCATTGTTGTTGTTTGCAGCCATATTGTATGAATTGGCGTCACACACACAGTTAGTATCACAGGAAGGAAAGAAAAACAATACACAAGACTATTTAGATAGATATCCCAAACCGTTAGCTCCCCGGAACGGCGCAAAAATTAAATGGCAGCCAACTCTGCACACTATGGAGTGGGGAGAAGCGTCCATGCAGCTTTTACCCGAAAAGGTCGGGATCGAATCACAGGGAGCTAGAATTGGGAATTGGGTTCTCTTAAAATAGCAATGCGTAAGGTTTTCTATTGCGCTTCAATAATAATTGTTCTTTTGATTACTTCTACTTTATATTTAATGAGATGCTAAATTAAACTAAGAATAAGTACTTGAAAGGTTTTCTAATAGTTAACGAGGCACTAGGAAGTGATTCCCCTAGGTGAATACTTGACGGGATTAGAGTCTAAGGCAAAGTTGTTATGTTTGGGATACGATATAGCCAATGCACGACGCTATTCACTCTATAACCTTCGGTGGCTTGAGTGACTTTGCCAAATGGACTTTCTCAAGACAATTGGGTGTCGAAATATATACAAGCAATGTGCTCAAGTCGGGTATTATATTAATCTAGATTTAACCCTTTAATTTGGGCTATCAATCTCTTGAGTACAGCCGCCAATTCCTTGTTGGATTGATTTACCTAGACTCAAGCTCTTTTCTCAAAGAAGAGCTCAAGTCAAATAGGTATGAATTAGGTTTGCAACCAGCTAACCCAATATAAAAAAACTCAAATCAGTCTAAATATCATCACCACCATAAACATCTAAGCTTAAAACACAAGACATCAAATACCCACCTAGGTTGAGCACAACCCTAGTAATGGGTCTAGCTACTCATAATAATGGAAGAAAAACAGATAATTAGATGAAGAATAACCCATATGATATGTTTACAAGCTAATATATGAAGATTCAATGTAAATCAACTATGAATTACTCAAAGTAGTCAAAAACAGTCGTTCGGTGCTCAGCTAAAAGTAGATGCCTAAAAATTTGAAAAAGAACTATTTATACAAGGCCAATTTTTCTGGACGAAATACCCTACGGAGGTACCGCGGCCGGGGTGAGGCTTTTTAGCTTGATATTTGGGTCTCTGAATCTGGCCAACCGCGGTCCGCACAATGTACCGCGGCCGTGGTGGCTTCACTGTGGGTCCGCATAAATGGTTTGCGGCCGGTGGCTTCACATTTTCTACATACCGTCCGCTTCTAAATTTCTGCTCCGCGGACCGCATAAAATGGATTGCGGCGGGTGAGGCTACTGCGGTCCGCATAAAATGGATTGCGGCCGCAGTGCTCGAGCTTACCGAATAGACCTTCTCTGATCTCCTCACCAGCGTACGCCTATGTGGATTGCGGCGCAGTGGATCTGCTGCGACTGTGCTTTGACTTGTTTTTGGTATTGTGCAGGTTTCACTCCTTTTGAGCTGATTTTTGACTCTTTGTCATTTTCTTGACCAAACCCTGCAAACAAGTACAATGTAAGCTTTGGGACTTTTGTAAGCATTTTTAATCAGAAACTCAAGTAAAATGGAGTTTAAAATGAACTAGAATCCATAGTTATATCCTATCGAGGAAAAACTGTAACTGCATGCTTGTTCTACCTTCCACTGCGAGGGCTTTAACTGTAATCGGTAACATGTAAATACAAGGTGCACCAGGTCTTAACGCACCCGCGTTAGTACTGGATCCTTCAGTCTCCTCCCATTTAATACTTTTTCTTATAACCAGTAAATATTCATAAGAAGCATTTTCAAAAATAAGGGATGTCATTCCTATCAATCTTGTAATTCTATTTCGGTAACAGTTAATTTTGTCTTGCGAGTAACAGTAAACAATGTCTGAGTAACAGTGAGAATAATTCATAACTGTAATATCTCAGTACGGTAAATATCTAGTAACGGTGACATTTAGATAATAGGTAACATCTCAATAAACTGTTCGGTATAATATCAAGTAAGGACTTTGTCCCACACTAGAATTTCAAAGTATTGGTAATACATTTATTTCAAAATCATATTAAAAAATGCAGGTTATGAAAAGACAAATTGTGGTAAAGATTACTACTCACAGTACTCGTGTCGAAATATCAACCTCGTCGCTCGATCGATCTGTAAGACTTTCTTCAATCAATATATAATCACATCAATATCGATCTTCTGTTAATTTCTTTGTTTAAGATAATTCATAGCTAAATTTAGATTCCATCCTCAGGCTTTTATGTTATAATCAATTCGCTGAATTTATTATCCTTGCTATTAGTAATTCAACTAGTCTTAATCTATCAATTTCAACTTACTCTGATATGTAATTTTTTTCAATTTTCTTTTACCAAGTTATTGCCAATTAATGTGTATATATCTAAAATCATATAGGATCACTATCGAAATATTTCTTTCTTACCTAACAAATTATTTTACTAGAAGATATCTTAAGCAAGTGAAGTAAGAAAGTTTATCCTTTGAATTTAAAAGAATGCCTTCAACAAATTGCCTTTGTTTCTATTGTATGTTCGATATTTAATTCACATTACTACATACAAAGACATTAAGAATTTGGATTTGTTTAAAAAAATCTTCATTAAAAGTGTTCTACAGGCACCGCATGATTCTTCCACAAAGTGCTATGATTTAAGGGAAGCATTACTTAATCTTTTTTATTTCTAATTATATTAGTCAATCTCACTATATAATTCAAATTATTTAATTTTATAATCTCATATTAGTAAAACAAAATATAAGAATATTTATTACCTATTTTCAAAGTTTGGTTCCAACCTCTTTTTTCTTCTTCTTCTTCTTCTTCTTTTCTTCTCTCTTGCGTTTTTTTTTTTGCTTCTGTTGCAGCAGCAGCGCATTCCCTTTCCCCAATTCCTTTTCTTTTCTTTTGGTTCACGTGGGCTTTGCCCTTCTTTTAGATTGATTAAGTTATCTTCTATTTTTTCTTCTTTTCTTGTATTGTTTTCTTTTCTTTTTTTTGTTATGTTAAAAGACTAACCTAACCTAACTTAAATATTGGTCGTGACATCATACCACCTTATGAAATTTCAGTCCCCGAATTTAACTCAAGTATGTACCTGTAGACCGAAATAAATGAGGATACTTGACTCATATATCATCTTCCATTCCCAAGTAGTTTCTTCAATGGTATAATTTCTCCACAAGACTTACACACACAATTTTTTGACTGTAACTTCCTCACTGTCTATCGACAATAGCCATCGGCTCTTCTCGTAAGACAACTTCTCATCGATAGTATAGTAGGTGCTTCAAGCACTTGAGAGGAGTCTGATATACATTTTTGTTTTTTTTTTGGCATGGAGACATGAAACTGGGTGAATTAAGATAACAAGGAGGAAGTTCCAACGACATGCCATAGCTCCACTCGGTCAGATATTTCATACTGACCTATAACCTCGGTCAACTTACTTTTTCCGAATTCGCACCACGATTCTTAGGAGATACTGTATGAACACTCTGCCTCAATTGTGAACATTAAGTCTCTTCTTCTCTTATCCGCATAAGATTTTTGTCATTTTAATTGTGAAAAATCGCGGTCTGTGAATTGGACTTGTCAATAGCTTTTGTACTAAGTCGGGTCCCAATAAGTTAATCTCACCATCTTCAAACCTTCCGATAGGAGAACGACATCATCTACCATATAATGCTTCATAGACGATGCCATCTGAAAACTAGACTGGAAGTTATGTTGTAAGCAAATTCGCTAAAGGTAGATAGCATCCCAACTACCTCCAAACTCAAAAATACAATTCTCAACATATCCTCCAAGATATGTATATACATTCAGACTTTGCATTTGCGTGCGATAAAACTAGTACTAAGATCTACTCGTGTACCCAACATTTCTTGAAAAGGTTTTCAATCGTGAAGTGAATGTGATCCTCTATTAGAGCTGATGGATAATAGAGCTCTATTGAGTCAGATAATTTTTATTCATGTATATGTATGCATATTTTACCTCACTATAAGAGCTTTTGAACTAGTAGAAACTTGCCTACTTGTAAGACAATTTAAACTTTCACAATATTAATACATACCTCTAATGGCTTGAGTAATTATCCTATAATGTATTTGTTCTATTGTATTTCCACTTCAGAGTGTCTTGAGATTGTTTTAGATTGTGGCATGTGAGTCGCAAGTGCTTGCTTAACATATAACTGCATGTCAAATAGTTAGAAACAAAGTTAACGAATTTTTTTTCTCTTTTTTTTTTCAACTAATCAATTTTTTTATAGTCTAGGTGCATCTTATTTGTCACGACCCAAACCCCGATCCGGTCGTGATGGCGCCTCTCGTGAAGACAAGGCCAGTCAACCAACCATATCGCCTTTTCAAAAATAGTTAAACATGAATAAGCAGTCTAAATATATAATATTAATATATTAATTAGCGGAGTACAACCCAACACAGCCTAATCGGGGTGTACACAAGTCACAGCATCTGTAAGAGTGTAAATACAACTACAAGGTCTAAAAATACACTAAACAGGAATAATGGACAACAGAGAGAGAAGCTGTGCTGCGACGCTGGCAGTCTCGCTAAACTCTATAGCTCTGCCTCCAATCAGCAAAACCCGCTATGGGTGAATAGATACATGCATTGCACACGAGAGTGTAGGGAGTAATGTGAGTTCCAACAGTAAGTAATGTACATAAAGATCTGAGAGCATAGGAAACAATGAATCCACATTCGCTTAGGCTCAATAAACACAACAGGCTTCAAATCTAACAAGAGTCAACCTTCCCTTTTAAAAACCAGCTTTAAGTAAAAAAAATCATTTTTGAAATGCTTCCATCAGTTTCAGTAGGGGTTCAATACCATTTAAAATAAAATAGAGATTAAAGCAATAATCGGCCTCGGGCAAAGCATAGTTCGTAAAACAGCCCTGGGCAAAACAGTAATCATAAGTACTTCATAACTTGAAAATCTCGGTGGAAAATGACCAAATGCCAAAATCAGTGATTAATTTCGGAAAACTCATAACCCCAGTTTAAATAACAGTTGTTTTAAACATTTGTTCAACTTCGACAGAGGCTCAATATAAAGATGAGTGAAAACAGTTAATATTCAAATATCGATAGAAACACTTTAAAGAGAAGTAAATCAATAAGTTTCATAAACAGGCCTCTACGGCAAAACATCACTCATATGCATGTCTATATCTATCGCCCCTCGGGCTAGCCTCTCTGTCACTCGTGATCCAACTCTTACAACCAGTGCTCACACTCGCACTCAATGCTCAATAGGCATACATATAGTAATCCGCTGCGGCGTGCAGCCCGATCCATATACATAAATAACCGCTGCGGCGTGCAAGCCGATCCATATATCGTCGACAGCGCTCACTGGGGTGTGCAGACTTCGGGAGGGGCCTTTACGCCAAGGGCAATATTGCTACGGAGTGCAGCCCGATCCAATATATATATCGCTGCGGCGTGCAGCCCAATCCATATAAGCATTGCTGCGGTGTGCAGCTCGATCCGTATCATATTATATACATATTCTTACTGTGGCGTGCAGCCCGATCCATAGATATAATATAATCCTCACAACTGGCCCTCGGCCCCTCTCAGTCATATAACATCACTATCAGACTCTCAGTCTATCTCAGTCGTCAATCTAACATCAGACCCTCGGTCTATCAGTAAAAAGGGAACTCAGCCCAAACAGTTTTCCACATTTTTAAGAATATAATGATAGAGCCAGGGTTTGAGAAATAAACAGATAAAAACATGACTGAGGATATACTTTCAACAAATAGAGTGAGGAAAATCAATCAAATGCCCTAAGGGTCTCAGCAAGTCGGCACAAAGCCCAAACATGGCATACACCAGTATAATAACATCAAACAATTAACTATCAAATTACTCATTTAAAATAGTCATTAGGGATGGACCAGGTCACAATCCTCAGCGGTGCTCTACCCACGCTCGTCATTTAGCGTGCAAGTCACCTCAAACTAACCACATCGATGTGCATCTCGGGGTTTCAACCTCAGGACAGTATTTACAATCATTACTTACCTCGAACCGGCGAAATCTCTAGCTCGCGACGCCTTTGCCTCTCAAACTGGCTCCACGCGCGTCGAATCTATCGAAAATCAGAGCGAATACATCACAATAGGCTAAGGAACAATACCCAATCGAAAACAATCGAAAAATATCAAAAATCTCGGAATTAGCAAAACCCGAGCCCGGCCCACTTCTCGAAACTCAAAAAATTTTACATTAATAGGTTCCTTATCTTTCACGAGTTCGTACATACCAAGAACTCTCAAATTCGAGCTCAAATGACCCATTCAAATCCCAATTTGACATATCAAAAACTCAAGCCTAGTTCTTCAATTTTTGGCTTAATTTCCATAAATTTCAAGGTTAATCTCACATAATAATCGCGTTTTAAGATCATAGAAGTCACTCCAATCAATCCAGTTGACATCCCCTTCAATTCCCATCCAAAAGTCTCAGGATGTTCAAAAATGGAGGAAAATAGGCTTTAGCTCGCGAACAAAAATGAACTTTCAAAACCCTTCCGAGGCCCCTGCCGGGATTCAACCAAAAGCACCACACATCCTAAAACTATTCAAATTGTTCCAATCATCAAAAACGCCTCAAACAACACTAAATACCATAAATTACATCGAATTCAAGCCTAAGTTTTCTAAAACTTCCGAAACATGCATTTGATCAAAAAACCAACCAAAATCACCTCCGAATGAACTGAAATTTTGCACACACATCCCAAATCTAAATAACGAAGCTGTCAGCAACTCTCGGAATTCCATTCCCTCGGATCAAATTTACCTATCAACCGGAATTCGCCAAAATACTAACTTCACCTTCAAGCCTAAATTCTACACCGGACTCAAAACCAATTCGATCACGCTCCTAAGTCACAATCACCTCACGAAGCTAACCAATCATAAAAACTCCGATCCGAGCTCATATACAATAAGTCAACTCTTGGTCAAAGCTTTTCAAAATCAAAGCTTTCAATGAGACTGTTCTTTCAAATTCATACCGATTTCCATGAAAAACAAAAACAACGATCTAACATCAGTCATAACACATTACACGGGGCAAGTCATGCCCGAGAAACTGGCGATCAAAGCGCAATAGCTCAAACGACCGGTCGGGTCGTTAGATTCTCCCACTTAACAACGTTCGCTCGAACGTACCTAGAGTTGTTCTAAAGACAACCAGTGCTAAAATAACCCTTACATGCATTACCTGGGGTGATCCCACGTCACCCTACCTCCTATAGGTCTGACACACATAGAAACTGAAATTTCACAATCTCAATTAGCCCTATAAACATAAGAACCACATTTCCATTCGAAATCATAATACAATCAGAATTTCACATTTATCTTGAATAAGCCAAAAAGCTGTATAACCCATACCTGCTAACTCAGGTGCAATCACATGATATACATAATCAACGCTTGTACGATAACTTCTGTCACAGAGCTGCACACACAACCGAGACCGATGAATGCCTCTTATCAACCAAAGTCCTAATCTAACACTTTCATATACCGCCAGAATAAATAAAACACACAGTAAGCCATAAGACCATTCCTCAGGTCAACATTCATGAAGCCACTTCTCCTTTGGCAACGCCATAGCATTTTCTGAGCGAACATCAATAATCCTAACAACGCTTGAAACGAAAACCGAGTTGTATTCAATTCTAGATCCCAACAATCTCATCTGATTTTAAACATACTCTGGTGACATGACCACAATACCATCTAAAGCCACAACTGTGCAATCCGCGCACTAATAGCACAGATCTGAGCTTACTCAACCATGAAAATGACTCAAATGAGAGAGTTGTACCACAAGCTCACCAATACCATCAAAACAAGGCTGAGAACCGGTCTCACATCATAGAAATAGAACACATGAATCTAACCCGAAAGGTCATATCTCTATAGTCTTCGCTACAATGCGCAATCCTATCCAAATACTGCTCCACATGAAACACTCAAGTCTCATCGCCAAAACCATCAACCAAGCCAAATTGATGCCTAGCACAAAAAGTGAACCACCATAACCATGGAGAAGCAAATGACGCAATGCCACACCAGCCCGAGAGGAACATATCTAATGCGCAACAAATATGCAACACCAAAATGCCGTCTCATTCAAATTCCCGCTGATAAAGACCTACTGAAACCGTCGACCATTTTGCATATAACCAAATCTCAATCTTCATAACGCAGGAGGGTAACTCACATATCACGAATAGCTCAACAACATCGAATGGCCTCTCCCAACAATGGCCGTTGGAGTAAACAAATTGACCAGGACTGAATCCTTCTAACTAGACCAAGCTAAGCAAGCATCAAAACCGAGAGCAGTGCTGTAAAATACTTGTAAGAACTCATTCCTCGACACAGACACTATCAAAGAATTAATCATATCCTTTCCATACCGATTGGTCTACTATCAAGCTACTCCATCTATCTAGATTTCTTCTAATTCATTTTTTAACTGATATCCCCTCTTGTTGTAGACTACAATTCCTCAACCCGGTTTACCACAACGAGGTCCAAGCATAAATCCACACTGTCTAAGACCCAATAAGCGCTGAATTCTCTCAATATTCCAAAGAAACACACATTCCAGATTGCTTTACTCTGAAGAACTTCCCTGCGAATTAAGTCTGTTACTTTACTTTCTATACTAATACATAGAATCCATAATTCCATAGAATACCGACAATCTTGACCTCTTCCCATGAAAACAACAGTTTTAATACCCATACAACCTTAAGAATACCCAATTATTGCATGCAGAATCCTGAATCTCATTAGAAATTCTCGAGAGTCATCCACTCTCTTTAACTGCAATTAGCCGGATCAAACGAACCAAACAACCAGCGCCTCGTTGGCACTTCTGACACTGCAGCACATAACTTTCCTTAGTCAAAAATTTCCTTTAATCGAGGCCATCCTCGGGCTCAATTCTCGCATCCAGAACTGATTCCACAACGCCTCAAATCGGAACCGAACATAGCACATAACGAGCAATTAGCTAATCGATAGCAAACTCCCCACTTGGCTCGAAGCCATAGATCAGAATACACTCAATAATCATAACACTTATCTCTATTGATGCCACAATACCATAGTGAGATTAACTCAAATCTTGTGTAAGCTTGTGTAAACACAAATCATCCTAGTACTTTAAATCTTCGGCAATCTCGTAACAGTTAAGCCACTCTCTTAGCGATCACAAACTTTCAATTTCAGCACTTACATTTTCACTTGCACATGAGATCTTCTAACAATCACGGTAGGGGTCACACAACCTAGAACACTCCACAGGAGATACCAACCTGCTTTGCCTCCATCTAACATTTCTGTATACCTTCCACCGTCATAAAACTGTACGCAGTCACTTAGTCTTCCTGAGTCTGAACTCGTACCGCAAATAACTTTACTTCACCACAACCGGAAAACATGAAAAGATCTTCACAACGCCCTAACTCAGGGCTATACCTCTGAATGTGCATGGAATTCAAACACTAATAGTTCTTCTATCATCCAGCAGACCTTCCTCGTCACTTCCAGTTAATAGAACATCTCGCAGTATAACATAACTACAATCTCACTGGCTATTCAGCCGTCACCTCCACTAATAGGACAATCCGAACATATAAGTTCAATCACTTACTCAACCAATGCCACCTCGGTGCTCAAGCCATAGGCAAAGATCCGGCCTCAAGTCCTCCAGATGGCCCAACATCGAACTCAAGAAATCACATCTCGCCCTCGATTCGGGGAATCAAGGCCATTC
>NW_017670779.1:32113-59282 GCF_001879085.1 Nicotiana attenuata | reverse complement strand
AATTGGGTATCTTAAGGTTGTATGGGTGATTAGAAACTGTTGTTTTCATGGGAAGAGGTCAAGACTTGTGGTATTTCTATGTGAATTATGGGATTCTATGTATTAGTATCAGGAAAGTAAAGGTAACAGACTTAGATTCGCAGGAAGTTCTTCAGAGTAAAGCAATCTGGAATGTGGTGTTTCTGGGAATATTGAGAGAGTATTCAGCGGCTTATGGGTCTTAGACAGTGTGGATTTATGCTTGGGCCTCGTGTGGTAAACCTGGGTTGAGGAATTGTAGTGCTACAACAAGAGGGGATATCAAGTTAAAAATGAATTAGAAGGAAATCTAGATAGATGGAGTAGCTTGATAGTAGACCAAATCGGTATGGAAAGGATATGATTAATTCTTTGTATGTGTTCGAGGTAATGAGTTCTTACAAGTATTTTACAGCACTGCTCTCGGGTTTTGATGGCTTGCTTAGCTTGGTCTAGTTAGAAGGATTCAGTCCTGGTCAGATTTGTTTACTCCGAACGGCCATTGTTGGGAGAGGTGCCATTCGATTGTTGTTGAGCTTATTCGTGATATGTGAGTTACCCTCCTGCGTTATGAAGAGTTGAGATTTGGTGGTTATATGCACAAATGGTGCGGTTTCAGTAGGTCTTTACAGCGGGATTTGAATGAGACGGGCATTTGGGTGTTGCATGATTTGTTGCGCATTAGATATGTTCCTTCGGGCTGGTGTGGCATTGCGTCATTTGCTTCTCCATGGTTATGGTGGTTCACTTTTGGGTGCTAGGCATCAAATTGGCTTGGTTGATGGTTTTGGGCATGGAGACTTGAGGTGTTTCATGTGGAGCAGTATTTGGATAGGATTGCGCATTGTAGCGAAGCTACGTAGAGATATGACCTTTCGGGTTAGATTCATGTGTTCTATTTCTATGATGTGAGACGGGTTCTCAGCCTTGTGTTGTGATGGTATTGGTGAGCTTGTGGTACAACTCTCTCATTTGAGTCATTTTCATGGTTTGAGTAAGCTCAGATCGTTGCTTATTAGTGCGCGGATTGCACGAGTTGTGGCTTTAGATGGTATTGGTGTGTCATGTCACCAGAGTAGTTGTGTTAAAATCAGATGAGATTGTTGGGATCTAGAATGAATACAAACGGTTTCGGTTTCAGCGTATTGTTAGGATTTATTGATGTTCGGCTCAGAAATTTGCTATGGTCGTTGCCAAAGGAGAAGTGGCTTCATGAATGGTTGACCTGAGGAATGGTTATGGCTTACTGTGTGTTTTATTTATTTCTGGCGGTATATGAAAGTGTTAGGATGAGACTTTGGTTGATAAGAGGCTTTCTATCGGTCTCGGTTGTTGTGTGCAGCTGCTGTGACAGAAGTTATCGCTACAAGCGTTGAGTTATGTGGTATATCATGTGATTGCACCTGAGTTAGCAGGTATGGGTTATTACAGCTTGTTTGGGCTTATTCAGAGTATAAATGTGAAATTCTGATTGTATTGATGATTTCGGAAGTGGAAATGTGGTTCTATGGTTTATGGGCTAGATTGGATTGTGAAATTTCAGTTTCTATGTGTTGTCAGACCTATAGGAGGTAGGGTGACGTGGGATCACCCCAGGTATATGCATGGTAAGGTTATTTAGCGACTGGTTGTCTTTTAGAACAACTCTAGGTACGTTCGAGGACGAACGTGTGTTTAAGTGGGGGAGGATCTAACGACCCGACCGGTCGTTTTGAGCTATTGCGCTTTGATCGCCAGTTCTCGGGCATGACTTGCCCCGTGTAATGTGTTATGACTGATGTAGATCGTTGTTTTTGGGTTTTCATGGAAATCGGTATGAATTTGAAAGAACAGTCTCAATTGAAAGCTTTGATTTTGAAAGCTTTGACCAAGAGTTGACTTATTGTATATGAGCTCGGATCGGAGTTTTTATGATTTGGTTAGCTTCGTGAGGTGATTTGTGACTTAGGAGCGTGATCGGAATTGGTTTTGGAGGTCCGGTGTAGAATTAGGCTTGAATTGGTGAAGTTAGTATTTTGGCGAATTCCGGTTGATAGGTAAAATTTTGATCCGAGGGTCGGAATGGAATTCCGAGAGTTGCTGCAGCTTCGTTATTTGATTTGGGATGTGTGTGCAAAATTTCAGTTCATTCGGAGGTGATTTGGTTGGGTTTTTTGATCAAATGCATGTTTCGGAAGTTTTAGAAGAACTTAGGCTTGAATTCGATGTAATTTGATGGTTTTAGTGTTGTTTGAGGCGTTTTGATGATTGGAACAAGTTTGAATGATGTTTTAGGATGTGTTGGTGCTTTTGGTTGAGATCCCGGGGGGCCTCGGAAGGGTTTTGAAAGTTCATTTTTGTTCTGCGAGCTAAGCTATTTTTCCTCCATTTTTGAACATCCTTGAGAGCTTTTGGATGGGAATTGAAGGGGATGTCAACTGGGATTGATTGGAGGTGACTTCTATGATCTTAAAACGCGATTATTATGTGAGATTAACCTTGAAATTTATGGAAATTAAGCCAAAAATTGAAGAACTAGGGCTTGAGTTTTTGATATGTCAAATTGGGATTTGATGGGTCATTTGAGCTCGAATTTGAGAGTTCTTGGTATGTACGAACTCGTGAGAAGATAAGGAACCTATTAATGTAAAATTTTTTGAGTTTCGAGAAGTGGGCCCGGGGCTCGGGTTTTGCTAATTCCGAGATTTTTGATATTTTTCGATTGTTTTCGATTGGGTATTGTTCCCTTAGCCTATTGTGATGTATTCGCTCTGATTTTCGATAGATTCGACGCGCGTGGAGGCCAGTTTGAGAGGCAAAGGCGTCGCGAGCTAGAGATTTCGCCGGTTCGAGGTAAGTAATGATTGTAAATACTGTCCTGAGGGTTTGAAACCCCGGATTGCACATCGATGTGTTAGTTTGAGGTGACTTGCACGCTAAATGACGAGCGTGGGGTAGAGCACCGCTGAGGATTGTGACCTGGTCCATCCCTAATGACTATTTTAAATGAGTAATTTGATAGTTAATTGTTTGATGTTATTATACCTTGGGTTGTATGCCATGTTTGGGGCTTTGTGCCGACTTGCTGAGACCCTTAGGGGCATTTGATTGATTTTCCTCACTCTATTTGTTGAAAGTATATCCTCAGTCATGTTTTTATCTGTTTATTTCTCAAACCTGGCTCTATCATTATATTCTTAAAAATGTGGAAAACTGTTTGGGCTGAGTTCCCTGTTTTACTGATAGACCGAGGGTCTGATTGTTAGATTGACGACTGAGATAGACTGAGAGTCTGATAGTGATGTTAATGACTGAGAGGGGCCGAGGGCCCAGTTGTGAGGATTATATATATCTATGGATCGGGCTGCACGCCACAGTAAAGTATGTATATATATATGGATACGGATCGAGCTGCACACCGCAGCAATGCTTATATGGATTGGGCTGCACGCCGCAGCGATATATATATTGGATCGGGCTGCACTCCGTAGCAATATTGCCCTTGGGGCGTAAGGGGCCCCTCCCGAAGTCTGCACACCCCCAGTGAGCGCTGTCGACGATATATGGATCGGGCTGCACGCCGCAGCGGTTATTATGTATATGGATCGGGCTGCACGCCGCAGCGGATTACTATATGATGCCTATTGAGCATGAGTGCCGAGTGTGAGCACTGGTTGGTAAGAGTTGAGTCACGAGTGACAGAGAGGCTAGCCCGAGGGGCGATAGATATAGACATGCATATGAGTGATGTTTGCCGTAGAGGCCTGTTTATGAACTTATTGATTTTACTTCTCTTTAAAGTGTGTTTCTATCGAATATGTTGATTGATTAACTGTTTTCACTCATCTTTATATTGAGCCTCTGTCGGAAAGTTGAACAAATGTTTTTAAAACAACTGTTATTTAAACTGGGGTTATGAGTTGTTCCGAAATTAATCACTGATTTGGCATTTGGTCATTTCCACCGAGATTTTCAAGTTATGAAGTACTTATGATTACTGTTTTGCCCAGGGGCTGTTTTACGAACTATGCTTTGCCCGAGGGGCCGATTATTGCTTTAATCTCTATTGTTATTTTAAATGGTATTGAACCCCTACTGAAACTGATGGAAGCATTTCAAAAATGATTTTTTTTACTTAAAGCTGGGTTTTAAAAGGGAAGGTTGACTCGTGTTATGATTTGAAAGCCTGTTGTGTTTATTGAGCCTAATGCGAATGTGGATTCATTGTTTCCTACTGCTCAGTCTTTATGTACTCTTATTACTTACTGGGTTGGAGTACTCACATTACTCCCTACACCTCGTGTGCAGATGCATGTATCTATTCACCCAATAGCGGGTTTTGGCTGATTGGAGGCAGAGCTATAGGAGTTTAGCGAGGTGACTGCCAGCGTTCGCAGCACTGCTTCTCTCTCTGTTGTCCATTATTCCTGTTTAGTGTATTTTTAGACCTTGTAGTTGTATTTACACTCTTACAGATGCTCGTGACTTGTGACACCCCGATTAGGGCTGTGTTGGGTTGTACTCCCGCTAATTAATATTATTAAATTATATTTAGACTGCTTATTCATGTTTAACTATTTTGAAAAGGCGATATGGGTTGGTTGACTGGCCTTGTCTTCACGAGAGGCGCCATCACGACCGGATCGGGGTTTGGGTCGTGACAATAAGATGCACCATGACTATAAAAAAATTGATTAGTTGGAAAAAAAAGAAGGAAAAAAAATTCGTTAACTTTGTTTCTAACTATTTGACATGTCAGTATGTTAAGGCAAGCACTTGCGACTCACATGCCCACTAAAACAACTCAAGACTCTGAAGTGGAAATACAATAGAACAATACATTATAGGACTAATTACTCAAGCCATTAGAGGTATGATTATATGTGGGAAAGTTGTAAATTGGCTTACCAAGTAGGCAAGTTTCTACTAGTCAAAAGCTCTTATAGTGAGGTAAAATATGCATACATATACATGAATAGAAAATTATCTGACTCAATAGAGCTCTATTATCCATCAGCTCTAATAGAGGATCACATTCACTTCACGATTTGAAAACCTTTTCAAGAAATGTTGGGTACACGAGTAGATCTTAGTACTAGTTTTATCGCACGCAAATGCAAAGTCTGAATGTGTTATACATATCTTGGAGGATATGTTGAGAGATTGTATTTTTGAGTTTGGAGGTAGTTGGGATGCTTATCTACCTTTAGCTGAATTTGCTTACAACAATAACTTCCAGTCTAGTTTTCAGATGGCATCGTATGAAGCATTATATGGTAGATGATGTCGTTCTCCTATCGGAAGGTTTGAAGATGGTGAGATTAACTTATTGGGACCCGACTTAGTACAAGAAGCTATTGACAAGGTCCAATTCATCAGACCGCGATTTTTCACAATTTAAAATGGACAAAAATCTTATGCGGATAAGAGAAGAAGAGACTTAATGTTCACAATTGGAGGCAGAGTGTTCATACAGGTATCTCCTAAGAATGGCGTGGTGCAATTCGGAAAAAGAGGTAAGTTGAGCCCGAGGTTTATAGGTCAGTATGAAATACTTGACCGAGTGGGAGCTATGGCATGTCGTTTGGAACTTCCTCCTTTGTTATCTTATATTCACCCAGTGTTTCATGTCTCCATGCCAAAAAAAAAACAAAATGTATATCAGACTCCTCTCAAGTGCTTGAAGCACCTACTATACTACTCGATGAGAAGTTGTCTTACGAGAAGGAGCCGATGGCTATTGTCGATAGACAAGTGAGGAAGTTACAGTCAAAAGAAATTGTGGTTGTTGAAGTCTTGTGGAGAAATTATACCATTGAAGAAACTACTTGGGAAGTGGAAGATGATATATGAGTCAAGTATCCTCATTTATTTCGGTCTACAGGTACATACTTGAGTTAAATTCGGGGACTGAATTTCATAAGGTGGGTATGATGTCACGACCAATATTTAAGTTAGGTTAGGTTAGTCTTTTAACATAACAAAAAAAAGAAAAGAAAAACAATACAAGAAAAGAAAGAAAAAATAGAAGGATAACTTAATCAATCTAAAAGAAGGGCAAAAGCCCACGTGAACCAAAAGAAAGAAAAGGGAATTGGGGGAAAGGGAATGCGCTGCTGCTGCAACAGAAGCAAAAAAAAAAACGCAGAGAAGAAGAAGAAGAAGAAGAAGAAGAAGAAGAAAAAAGAGGTTGGAACCAAACTTTGGAAAATAGGTAATATAATATTCTTATATTTTGTTTTACTAATATGAGATTATATAAATTAAATAATTTGAGTTATATAGTGAGATTGACTAATATAATTAGAAATAAGAAAAGATTAAGTAATGCTTCCCTTAAATCATAGCACTTTGTGGAAGAATCATGGGTGCCTGTAGAACACTTTGTAATGAAGATTTTTTTTAAAACAAATCAAATTCTTAATGTCTTTGTATGTAGTAATGTGAATTAAATATGGGAACATACATAGAAACAAAGGCAATTTGTTGAAGGCATTCTTTTTAATTCAAAGGATAAACTTTCTTACTTCACTTGCTTAAGATTATCTTCTAGGTATATATAATTTTGTTAGGTAAGAAAGAAAGTATTGTCGATAGTGATCCTATATGATTTAGATATATACACATAATTGGCATAACTTGGGTAAAAGAAAATTGAAAAAAATTACATATACGAGTAAGTTGAAATTGATAGATTATAGACTAGTTGAATTACTAATAGCAAGGATAAATATAATTCAGCGAATTGATGGTATAACATAAAACGCTGAGGATTTGGAATCTAAATTTAGCTATGAATTATCTTAAACAAAGAAATTAACAGAAGATCGATATTGATGTGATTATATATTGATTGAAGAAAGTCTTACAGATCGATCGAGGCGACGAGTTTGATATTTCGACACGAGTACTGTGAGTAGTAATCTTACCACAATTTGTCTTTTCATAACCTGCATGGTTTATATATGATTTTGAAAATAAATGTATTACCAATACTTTGAAATTGCATGTGGGACAAGTCCTTACTTGATATGATACCGAACAGTTTATTTGAGATGTTTACCTATTAATCTAAATGTTTTCACCGTTACTAGATATTTTACCGTTACTTGAGATATTACAGTTATTTGAATTATTCTCACTGTTACTAGACATGTTTTACTGTTACTCGAGACAAGATTACTGTTACCGAAATAGAATTACAAGATTTGATAAGGAATGACATGCCCTTTATTATTTTGAAAATGCTTTCTTATGAATATTTACTGGTTATAAGAAAAAGTATAAATGGGAGGAGACTTTGAAGGATCCAGTAGCTAACGGCGGGTGCGTTAGACCTGGTGCACCTTGTATTTACAGGTTACCGATTACAGTTAAAGCCCTCGCTAGTGGGAAGGTAGAACAAGCATGCAGTTACAGTTTTTCCTCGAGTAGGGACTGATAACTAGGGATTCTAGTTCATTTTAGACTCCATTTTACTTGAGTTCTGATTAAAAATGCTTACAAATAGTCCCAAAGGCTTACATGTTGTACTTGTTTGCAGGGTTTGGTCAAGAAAGTGACAAGAGGTCAAAAATCAGCTCAAAAAGGAGTGAAACCTGCACAAGTACCAAGAACAAGTCAAAGCACAGCTGCAGCAGATCCACTGCGGCCGCAATCCATTTAGTGCGGTACGCGGTGAGGAGATTCAGAGAGGTGCTATTTCGGAAGCTCGAGCACTGCGGCCGCAATCCATTTTATGCGGACCGCAGTAGCCTCACCGCGGCCGCAATCCATTTTATGCGGTCCGCGGAGCAGAGATTTAGAGAGCTGGGATTGTAGAAAATTGGAAGCCACTGCGGCCGCAAACCATTTTATGCGGACCACAGTGAAGCCACCACGGCCGCGGTACATTTTGTGCGGACCGCGGTGGCCAGATTCAGAGACCCAAATATCAAGCTAAAAAGCCTCACCGCGGCCGCGGTACCTCCGTAGGGGTATTTCTGTCCAGAAAATTTGGCCTTGTATAAATAGTTCTTTTTCAAATTTTTAGGGCATCTAACTTTTAGCTGAGCACGTGAACGACTGTTTTTGACTACTTTGAGTAATTTCATAGTTGATTTATCATTGAATCTTCAATTATTAGCTTGTAAACATATCATATGAGTTATTCTTCATCTAATTATCTGTTTTCTTCCATTATTATGAGTAGCTAGACCCATTAGCTAGGGTTGTGGCTCAACCCTAGGGTGGGTATTTGATGGGTCTTGTGTTTTAAGGCTTAGATGTTTATGGGTGGTTGATATTTAGACTGATTTGAGTTTTTTTATATTGGGTTAGTGGTTGCAAACACTAATTCATACCTATTTGACTTGAGCTCTTCTTGAGAAAGAGAGCTTGAGTCTAGGTAATCAGTCCAACAAGGAATTGGGGCGTACTCAAGAGATTGATAGCCCAAATTAAAGGGTTAAATCTAGAGATAGTAATACCCGACTTGAGCCTACATTGCTTGTATAATTTCGACACCCAATTGGTCTTGAGAAAGTCCATTTGGGCAAAGTCACTCAAGCTACCGAGAGGTATAGAGTGAGTAGCGTCGTGCATTGGCTATATCGTGATCCCAAACATAACAACTTTGCCTTAGACTCTAGATCCCGTCAAGTATTCACCTAGGGGGAAGTCACTTCCTAGTGCCTCGTTAACTATTAGAAAACCTTTCAAGTACTTATTCTTAGTTTAATTTAGCATCTCATTAATATAAAAGTAGAAGTAATCAAAAGAACAATTATGATTGGAAGCGCAATTAAGAACCTTACGCATTGCTAGTTTAGATAGGAACCCAATTCCCAATTCTAGCTCCCTGTGGATTCGATCCCGACCTTTTCGGGTAAAAGCTGCATGGACCGCTCTCCCCACTCCATAGTGGTGCAGAGTTGGCTGCGATTAATTTTTGGCGCCGTTGCCGGGGAGCTAACGGTTTGGGATATCTATCTAAATAGTCTTGTGTATTGTTTTTCTTTCCTTCTGTGATACTAACTTGTGTGTGACGCCAATTCAGGTACAATATGGCTGCAAACAACAACAATGACCTTCTTGGAAACGTGGTTCCGGGGGAGGAAGTTGATGACATCGGTGAAGATGAGGTGCCTCTCGTACCTCAAGGACAAAGGCGAGGTCTCCAGGCCAATGCCAATGATAATGTTCAAGACCCTCCCCCGCCACCTCCTAGAGTGGCTCCTCGGGTGCTTCGCAACCAAGGATATGCTAGTGCAATTGTCCCACCCCGGATTCGGGCGGGCAATTTTCAAATTACCAATGTGACGCTGACCTTGTTGGATCAGCGAGGGTATTTCACAGGTGCTCCCGAACGTATACAAGCACATTAAGGGTTTAGTTGATACATGCTGGGGGAGCAAGCAAATGAACGTTTCAGAGGATGCCTTGCGATTGAGACTTTTCCCTTTCTCTCTTCGAGGGAAGGCATTAGATTGGCTGGAGAGACTCCCCAAGCACTCCATCCATACATGGGATGAGTTGGCAGACAAATGCACTGCAAAATTTTTCTCGCCGGGGCACATGGAAACTTTGAGGGATGAAATATTAGCTTTCCAACAGGAGCCCAACGAACCATTGCATGAAATTTGGGAGAGGTACTGGACTATGGTAAAGGAGTGTCCCAACAACGATATGACTGAGGCAATGATACAACAGACTTTCTATCGGGGCATTAACACCACTAACCAGTGCATAGTGAACCAACTCGCCAGGGGCAACTTTATGAACACATCGTATGATCAAGTATGTGAGATATTGGATGAAATGGTGGACACTTCTTCCGCTTGGCAAAGCAGGGCAAATGTGCCACAAGGTGACCCCACGGCCATTCACTTGCACAAGGAGCTTCATGATCATGGACAGGCAATAGCAGAACTTACAACAATAATGAACCAGTTAGCAAAGGCACAATTACAGCAGGTTCAAGCTCCTCGACAAGTAAATTCTATGGAAGGTGTCAATATGCTAGTGAACAAAAGAAGGCAAAGAGGCCAACAGAACCAAGGGAGTTCAGATCAATATGACCAAGACAGTGGTGGGTTCCAAGATGATGGCTATGATGAGCAGAATGAAGAAGTGCAATACGTGAACAACTATCAAGGCCAAAGGGGCAATTCTTCCAACCAACAACAACAATGAAGATCCCAAGGCAATTGGGGAAATCAGCAACAAGGGAACAATAATTGGGGGAACAACAACCAAAATCCAAATTGGGGAAACCAGAACAATAATCAGAACAATCAGGGTAACTGGAGTAACAACAACAACAACTGGGGTGGAAACAACAATCAGGGTGGTTGGAACAATAACAATCAGGGAAATCGAGGGCAAGGCTTTCAAAGGCCCCCAATGTATCAACAACCGAACAATCCACCTCCATTCCGATCACAAGGTCCTAGTTTATCCAACAATGACATGGGGAGAATTGAAATGATGTTTGAACAGATGACGAAAAGGAATGCTGACTCCGATGCTCAGTAGGCATCCCACAATACTTCAATCAGGAACTTGGAGGTGCAACTAGGCCAAATCTCACAATCCTTGAATACTCGCCCTAAGGGAGCTCTACCTAGTGATACGGTAGTCAACCCAAAGGGTGGGAACCATACCGGGCAAGCAATGGCGATAATTACAAGAAGCGGACGAGGCGGTGATGTGAATGCCTCCAAACAAAAAGAAATTTTGAGTGATGAAGTTGAGTTGCAAGAGGATGAGATTCCTTTGGTGGTTGAGAATGTGATTGATGAGAACGTGAATGAAGAAGTGAGGATTGATATAAAAAATACCGAGGTGGAAACTCAGAATGACGTGAACCCGTCTAGGGAACACGTAATAGACATGCCGGAAGCAGTTGTGCCTAAAGCCAAGGCTCCTTTGCCAAGGCCACCTCCACCTTATCCTCAAAGGCTCACGAAGCAGAAAAATGAGAACTAGTTTAAAAAATTCATTGACATGATGAAGAGCTTATCCATTAATGTGCCTTTGGTGGAGGCTTTAGAGCAAATGCCTGGTTATGCTAAATTCATGAAAGATTTGGTGACGAAGAAAAGATCCATGGAATGTGAAACTATCAATATGACCCACCAAGTTAGTGCTATAGTGCATTCAATGGCTCCGAAGTTGGAGGATCCCGGTGCTTTCACCATTCCGTTCACTATTGGGAGTGCAGACTTTGCTAAAGCTCTATGTGATTTGGGGGCGAGTATCAACTTGATGCCCTACTTAGTTTTCAAGACTTTGGGTATTGGACACCCGAGGCCGACTTCCATGAGATTACAAATGGAAGATAGATCGATGAAGAGGCCCTTGGGTATAATTGATGATGTTCTCGTCCGGGTGGACAAATTTATCTTGCCGGCCGATTTTGTGATTTTTGACTGCGAGGTCGATTTTGAGGTGCCTATAATCTTGGGAAGACCTTTCCTTGCAACTGGGAAGGCCTTAGTTGATGTGGAAGCAGGGGAACTTACCTTCCAAGTGGGTGATGAAAAAGTGGTCTTTCATGTGTGTAAGTCAATGAAGCAGCCCAACTATACTGAAGTGTGCTCATTTGTGGATCTTGTCACGGCAGTGATAATTGATGATACTAGTGCAATGATCAATGTGGAGGACCCTCTAGAGGCAGTATTGTTGAATCTTGATGTAAATGAGGATAAAGGCCGGGTGGAGTATGTCAATGCCATACATGGAATGGGCTCTTCCTCTTATGAGCCTCGGAAGCTATCTTTGGATCTTGAGAATAGGAAGACTCTACCAATAAAGCCCTCAATCGAGGAACCTCTGGTGTTGGAGTTGAAGCCGTTGCCTCCACACCTCAGGTATGAATTCTTAGGCCCTAGTTCAACTTTTCCAGTTATTCTTTCCTCTTGTCTTACTAACATGCAGGTAGATGCCACATTGGCGGTGCGAAGAAGTCAATTGGATGGACTTAAGCTGATATTCGGGGAATAACCCCGCCTTTTGTATGCACAAGATTATTCTTGAAGATAATGCAAAGCCCTCCTTGGAACATCAAAGGAGGTTGAACGAGGCAATGCAAGAAGTTGTGAAAAAGGAGGTGATCAAGTGGTTGGATGCCGGGGTTGTGTACCCCATCTCTGACAGTTCTTGGACTTCGCTGGTGCAATGTGTGCCGAAGAAGGGTGGTATGACCGTGGTGACCAATGCGCAAAATGAACTAATTCCTACCACAACATTCACCGGATGGAGGGTGTGCATGGATTACCGCAAGCTAAACAAAGTGACCTGCAAGGATCACTTTCCATTGCCTTTCCTTGACCAGATGCTTAATAGACTTGCTGGGCGTGCCTTCTACTGTTTCTTGGATGGGTATTCTAGGTACAACCAAATTTTGATTGCTCCGAAAGATCAGGAGAAGACTACCTTCACTTGCCCATATGGCACCTTTGCCTTTTCTAGGATGCCATTCGGGTTGTGTAATGCACCGGCGACATTCCAGTGATGTATGATGGCCATTTCTACTGACATGGTGGAAGATATTTTGGAGGTGTTCATCGACGACTTCAGTGTTGTGGGCGACTCGTTTGATGAGTGTTTGAAGAAAATTGATAGGGTGTTGGCCCGGTGTGAAGAAACCAATCTTGTGCTCAATTGGGAAATATGCCACTTCATGGTTGAGGAGGGCATAGTTCTTACCATAAAATTTCAAAGCATGGTATAAAGGTGGAGAAAGCTAAAATAGAGGTGATTTCAAGGCTTCCTCCCCCTACTTCTGTCAAGGGGGTTAGAAGTTTTCTTGGGCATGCGGGGTTCTACCGGAGATTTATCAAGGATTTTTCGAAGGTAGTGAATCCTTTGTGCAAGCTATTAGAAAAGGATGCTAAGTTTGTGTTCGATGAGAGATGTATGTAAGCTTTTGAACTTCTCAAGCACAAGTTAACCACCACTCCTATTATCACCGACCCAATTGGATCTTGCCTTTCGAGCTTAGGTGTGACACGAGTGATGTTGCGGTTGAGGCAGTATTGGGTCAAAGAGTGAATAAAATGTTTCATCCGATGTATTGTGCGAGCAAGACAATGAATGATGCTCAAATGAATTACACGGTGACTGAAAAAGAGTTGTTGGCTATTGTGTTCGCAATGGAGAAATTTCGGCCGTATCTAATGGGAGCCAAGGTCATAGTTCATACCGATCATGCCCTACTCCGATACTTGATGACGAAGAAGGATTCCAAAGCTAGGCTGATGCGATGGGTCTTGTTACTTCAAGAGTTTGATTTGGAGATTGTGGACCAAAAAGGTAGTGAAAACCAAGTGGCGGACCACTTGTCCCGCTTGGAGGAGGAGGGGAGGCCTCGTGATGGCCTAGAGATCAACGATTCATTTCCCAATGAGCAACTACTTTCTGTGTCAGTGAGTGATATGCCATGGTTTGCGGATGTTGCTAATTTCCTCGTGACTGGAATAATCCCGTGTGAGCTCTCTTCTAACCAAAGGAAGAAGCTCAAACGTGATAGTTTGGATTTCTATTGTGACGAGCCATACTTGTTCAAGATCTGCACTGACGGTGTGATCCGAAGGTGTGTCCCTGAGGAGGAGCAATTGAGTATCTTAGAGGCTTATCATTCTTCTCCCTATGGTTTCCATCACTATGGGGCGAGGACAACTTTGAAGGTTCTTAGTTGTAGGTTTTACTGGCCAACTTTGTACAAAGATGCAAGTGAACTTGTGAAGAGATGCGACGAATGTCAAAGAGCAGGTGGTATTTCGAAGAAGGATGAGATGCCTCTCAATACTATCCTCGAGGTTGATATTTTTGATGTTTGGGGCATTGATTTCATGGGCCCATTTGTTAGTTCCTGTGGCAACACATACATTCTAGTGGCAGTTGACTATGTTTCAAAATGGGTTGAGGCCGTGGCTTTACCCAATAATGAGGCCTGAAGTGTTGTTTCGTTTCTCAAGAAGAGTATTTTTACTAGGTTTGGCACTTCGCGAGCAATCATAAGTGATGGGGGTCCCATTTTTGCAATCGAGCTTTTGACACTTTACTTGCAAAGTATGGTGTCAATCACAAAGTTCTCTACTCCTTATCATCCTCAGGCGAGTGGCCAAGTTGAAGTCTCAAACAGGGAAATCAAGAGTATATTGTCAAAAACGGTCAATGCAAATAGGATCGATTGGTCGAAGAAATTGGATGATGCTCTATGGGGCTTATAGGACTGCTTACAAGACTCTGATTGGTATGTCTCCGTACTGGTTGGTGTTTGGGAAAGCTTGCCATCTTTCGGTTGAGTTAGAGCACAAGGCCATATGGGCTTTGAGGAAGCTGAATCTTGAATGGGATGTGGCAGCGAATCTTTGTGTGGAGCAGCTTAATGAACTTGATAAATTCCGATTCCATGCCTACTCCAGTTCGTCCTTGTATAAGGACAAGATGAAGTACCTTTATGACAAGTATGCTCTTAGCAAGGAGTTCAAAGTGGGTGATTTGGTTCTCTTGTTCAATTCTCGGTTACGTCTATTTTCGGGAAAGCTTAAGTCAAAGTGGAGTGGACCTTTTGAAGTGGTGCTTGTGACTCCGTTTGGTGCACTTGACTTGAAAAACAAAAATGGTGAGATCTTCAGGGTTAATGGGCACAGAGTCAAGCACTATCTTGGCAAGATTGATGACAGCCACGTGGTGGCAATGATCCATCTAAAGTGATTCGATGGTAACCTGGGTCGTGCCGCGACGTTAAATCAGGCGCTTCTTGGGAGGCAACCCATGTGTCTTTTTTTTTGTTTTTCTTTGATTTTCCTTTTAGTGTAGGATTAGTTTTTGGACTAACTGGTTTTGAGATGTGTTTAGGGTTGTTTTGATGCAGTGCAGGACCAAGTTGGAAAAATGTGCACTCTCTGAAGTTTGCACTGCGGCCGCATTGCATTTTTCGCGGTCGCAATGGCCTTAGTGCGGGGGAAAAATTTCAATGCGGTCCGCAGTGGTGAATAGTTACAAATGGGAGTTCTCTTATGTTTGTCACCGCGGCCGCGCTGCATTTCTTGTGGTCCGCGTTGACCTACTGCGGCCGCGGAGCCTTTCTTGCAGTCTGCAGTAATGTTCTCCCAACTGCTGCTTGTGGTAAACCACCACGGTCCGCGGTGCATTTTATGCGTCCGCGGTGGGGGTAGGTACAGTGGGTCCTAGGTCCTTTTTCTATAAATAGGACCTTAGGCCTTCATTTATAACTTTTCGATCCTTTGCTTTCCACATAGAAAAAATCAATTTTCATAAAGCCCTAGTTGTGCAAACTCAATCTCTAATCTTCATTCATCTCTACTACATCTCATTACTGGTACTTTTAATCTTTCCCTAGTTTTTAACTTTGTTTATTTTCTTTTAGTTAGTTAGTTTTACTTCTTTTTCTTCTCTTTTTCTTTCAATTTTTAGCGTAGGTTTTCATCTTGCCATTTAGATTTGGTTAATTAGTGAAAAGTGATGATTAAATACCTAGGGGATTGATTATAAGTAAATTTAAGCTAAAAATGAGAAAAACATTGAAACCCTAGGTTGGTACTGCTGAGTAATGTTTACCGCGGACCGTGGTGGATTTTATGCGGTCCACGGTGCCTCATTGCGGCCGCAATGGTTTTTATGCGGTCCGCGGTGATTAACTTCAGAGAGTGGGTAGTCTGAACCCCACCTCAATGCGGACCGCGGTACCATTTTGTGCGGTCTGCGGTGGTCCCTTTGTGGCCGCACTTCATTTTTTGCGGTCCGCAGTCATTGTTTTCCTGCATATTCTTCACTGATCTTCCTTCAACTATGATACTAACAAGTTTTAACCGACTTCCACTTGTAGACAATGGTTAAATTATGAGGCGGTGGAGATAAACAAAAAGGAAAAGGAGATTCCTCCCGGGGTAGGGGACGAGGCACAATTAAGTTGACCCCTCAAATCCGGAAAGCAATTGGAGAAACAAGGAAACTAATCAAAGCTGCGGATAGAGCTGCTTCCCATTCAGAGGGAAGTGAGTATGTACCCTCCCGGGAGGCATCTCAGTCTGATTCATTGCCTGAGTACATCCCTGATTTTCCGGAGAGGTTGAGATTGAGAGATGAACCTACTCCTCCGGGCTCTCCGACTGCTCGAGCTTCAGTTCAAATTTCTTCTGAGTCGTGTGAGGGCTCATCTGAGAGCGGTGACAGTGCCTCTTTACCTCACCTACAGTTTCACCACCCAGTGAGGATCCCATAGAAGAAGAAGAAGGAGGGGGTGTGCCCAAGTAGGAGGGTGGAGAGAACTAGGAAACCGGAGGCTTGGCAAGATAGGTTTGTTAGTGATTTGGCATATCACAAGTTCAGAGAATGGTGGCCCGAGAGGAAGTTGATACTTGAACGGACCTTCATTGATAGGGACCTTTTGCCTTACAACCTAATGTGAGGAGGCAGTTCAGAGAGAGAGTGGGCTGGGAATATTTTACAGGCAATGTTGAGGATGCAAATGAGCACTTAGTTAAGGAGTTCTACACTAATGTTGCCCACATCAAAAAGGGCACTAAAGTGACTAAGGTGCGGAACATGACAGTGAAGTTTGATGGGCAGACAATCAATGACTACCTGGGCTTTATGGAGGAAGATGAATCGTTGTATTTAGAGAAGGTAGCATTGGGCGAGGCGGTCCGTCCGTGGTTAGTAGAGTACCTGGAAATCCCGGGTACCACCCCAGCATGGTTGACAGCAAGAGTCCAAATTTTGAGGAGGACTTTAAACTTTGAAGCAAAGGGTTGGGAGACGTTCGTATGCAGCAGGTTAGATCCCACTACTCATGAGAACTCTCTGCCTATCTTTCGGGCAATCTCGGTGGCTTCTATCATGGCGAGGTACCCGATCAACGTCGTGAATGTGATGTCTAGGGTGATCACACGGGTGGTCAATGAAGGTGATAGATCAAATCCCTTCCCACATTTCCTGACTATGTACCTTGATGACTTGGAGGCAGAGAAGAGGAAGTTTGATGTGAAGGTGAAGCCAAAGGCGCCTTTTTCCTGGTACAGCCTGTAGAGTGATGACAACCCCAAGGGCAAAGATCCTAAAGGCAAATCCACTACTTCTACTGGCCAGTCTGAAGAGCCAGTAGTAGTAGTAGTAGCTCCTTCTCAGCCCCCCTCAGCTACCCCAGATACTGCTCAAAATATCCTCTCATCTTCAGTCTATCCATTGACTGCCCACCGTTTGAGCCAAACCCTTGCCAGTATCAACAACTAGATGCAGGCAGCTACTTTTAAGCTGTTTGTGCTTTCTACCTCGGTGGCAGCCTAGTCTGTACCCCCTCAGCCACAGGTCCCACAGTCAGTTGAGGACACTCTCAAGGAGCTTCTGGGCAACCAGAAGAAGCTTCTGGAGAACCAGTAATTGATATTGGATGTTGTAGGTACTCATGGGAAAGCACTGAAAAAGCTAGCAAAGGAAACTAAGAAGTTGAGAAAGACTCGGGCATCAAAGGAGTCAGTGAAGGAGTTGAGAGTCAAGGTGGAGAGAATGAAGGCTGCTGATCAATTGCTCTTGGAGCTCCCATTGCAAGATCCGACCCCAGCAGTCCAGCCTGGGCAGGAGCAGGATGTAGAGAGGGCGCCAAAGAGGAGAAGGGTGATTCCCCGTACTGATGATGCAGTGATCGAGTTGGCGGAGCCTCAAGAAGGTTCCTCTAGCCAGCCCCAGGTCCCAGTGCAGACACAGGTTCCCGAGCAGTCCGAGGACCCAGGGACCCAGGCTCATGATCCTATGCAGTCGGAGGGCCAATAGGGAGTTTTCTTTACTCTCTATCTTTTTGTTTGGGCTCATTTTTGTTAGTTAGCATTGAGGATAATGCTAGCTTTCATTTGAGGGGGTAGCCCTATTTTGATGATATGGTATTGTAAATATGATACTACTCTCCTTTTATTATGCTTTGATTTTCACTTTTGGTATGTACATAATTTTACTAGTTTATTTCACTTTTCGTATTTTGCAACTTTGATCTGTATATAAAGTTACTTTCTGATGTATATATTCATTCCCTCTTATGTATATTCGTCTAAATTTCCTCTTGTACATATCCATTTTACTCTTCGCATTTTTCTCTCATAGCTTCTTATTTCGTTTTGGTAGCTTCTTATTTTGAGTTTTGCGTTCAAATAAACATTTGGTTTTCTTAATGCCATGGTTCTTTCCAAAGGTGGAATTTGTGTGAACCGGGTGGCTCTTCCCGATGATGGATGGCGTGACAACCTTCTTAAGGGTTTGAGTCTGTTTTCTTTTTGGTTTTGGTGTAAATAGTAGCTAGTGTGAAATAGTGCCTCGGGCAAAGCTTGACTTGGGCCTAACACATTTTACTTTGATCCTATGGTCAAAAACAAATTGGTGTGTATAGGATGGTGATAGTTGTGATATTGAGACTCTTGTGTTGGCCGACAATCATCAAGTGGTTTTTAGGGACCATGTATGTTGCTCAAAACTTAGCTAAGGTTGTTGTGGGCCCTCAACTCTGTCTCTTTAGCAATCCTATAGCTTGTGTGGTGAGAATTTGAATTGCACGTCTAAGCCCCGTGCCATTGAGTCTAGAACTTGCCCTGAATGTTTGTCTAGCCGAAATCCTAAGTGTAGTTTGACTTGAGAAGTGATTATAGGCTCTCCTTGATCCTAATGATATCTTGAAAACATCCATAGCCTACCAATGATAATGTCCCTAGTCAACCCCTTTGANTAGGTTTCCATCTTGCCATTTAGATTAGGGTTAATTAGTGAAAAGTGATGATTAAATACCTAGGGGATTGATTATAAGTAAATTTAAGCTAAAAATGAGAAAAACATTGAAACCCTAGGTTGGTACTGCTGAGTAATGTTTACCGCGGACCGTGGTGGATTTTATGCGGTCCACGGTGCCTCATTGCGGCCGCAATGGTTTTTATGCGGTCCGCGGTGATTAACTTCAGAGAGTGGGTAGTCTGAACCCCACCTCAATGCGGACCACGGTACAATGTTGTGCGGTCCGCGGTGGTCCCTTTGCGGCCGCACTTCATTTTTTGCGGTCCGCAGTCATTGTTTTCCTGCATATTCTTCATTGATCTTTCTACAACTGTGATACTAACAAGTTTTAACCGACTTCCACTTGTAGACAATGGTTAAATTATGAGGCGGTGGAGATAAACAAAAAGGAAAAGGAGATTCCTCCCGGGGTAGGGGACGAGGCACAATTAAGTTGACCCCTCAAATCCGGAAAGCAATTGGAGAAACAAGGAAACTAATCAAAGCTGCGGATAGAGCTGCTTCCCATTCAGAGGGAAGTGAGTATGTACCCTCCCGGGAGGCATCTCAGTCTGATTCATTGCCTGAGTACATCCCTGATTTTCCGGAGAGGTTGAGATTGAGAGATGAACCTACTCCTCCGGGCTCTCCGACTGCTCGAGCTTCAGTTCAAATTTCTTCTGAGTCGTGTGAGGGCTCAGCTGAGAGCGGTGACAGTGCCTCTTCTACCTCACCTACAGTTTCACCACCCAGTGAGGATCCCATAGAAGAAGAAGAAGGAGGGGGTGTGCCCAAGTAGGAGGGTGGAGAGAACTAGGAAACCGGAGGCTTGGCAAGATAGGTTTGTTAGTGATTTGGCATACCACAAGTTCAGAGAATGGTGGCCCGAGAGGAAGTTGATACTTGAACAGACCTTCATTGATAGGGACCTTTTGCCTCACAACCTTAATGTGAGGAGACAATTCAGAGAGAGAGTGGGCTGGGAATACTTTACAGGCAATGTTGAGGATGCAAATGAGCACTTAGTTAAGGAGTTCTACACTAATGTTGCCCACATCAAAAAGGGCACTAAAGTGACTAAGGTGTGGAATTTGACAGTGAAGTTCGATGGGAAGACAATTAATGACTACCTGGGCTTTATGGAGGAAGATGAATCACTGTATTTACAGAAGGTAGCATTGGCCGAGGCAGCCCGTCCGTGGTTAGCAGAGTACCTGGCGATCCCGGGTACCACCCCAGCATGGTTGACAGTAGGAGTCCAATTTTTGAGGAGGACTCTAAACTTCGAAGCAAAGGGTTGGGAGACATTCATATGCAGCAGGTTGGATCCCACTACTCATGAGAACTCTCTGCCTATCTCTCGGGCAATATTGGTGGCTTCTATCATGGCGGGGTACCCGATCAACATCGGGAATGTGATGTCTAGGGTGATCACACGGGTGGTCAATGAAGGTGATAGATCATATCCCTTCCAAAATTTCCTAACTATGTACCTTGATGACTTGGAGGTGGAGAAGAGGAAGTTTGATGTGAAGGTGAAGCCAAAGGCTCCTTTTTCCTGGTACAGCCTGTAGAGTGATGACAACCCCAAAGGCAAAGATCCTAAAGGCAAATCCACTGCTTCTACTGGCTAGTCTGAAGAGCCAGTAGTCGTAGTAGCTCCTTCTCAGCCCCCCTCAGCTACCCCAGATATTGCCCCAGAACCCTCTACTCCCATTGCCCCAGATATCCCCTCATCTTCAGCTTACCCATTGACTGCCCATCGTTTGAGCCAGACCCTTGCCAGTATCAACAATTGGATGCAGGCAGCTACTTCTAAGCTGTCTGTGCTTTCTACCTCGGTGGCAGCCCAGTCTATACCCCCTCAGCCACAGGTTCCACAGTCAGTGGAGGATACTCTCAAGGAGCTTCTGGACAACCGGAAGAAGCTCCTGGAGAACCAGCAGTTGATATTGGATGCTGTAGGTACTCATGGGAAAGCACTGAAAGAGCTAGAAAAGGAAACTAAGAAGTTGAGAAAGACTCGGGCATCAAAGGAGTCAGTGAAGGAGTTGAGAGTCGAAGTGGAGAGAATGAAGGCTGTTGATCAATTGCCCTTGGAGCTCCTATTGCAAGATCCGACCCCAGCAGTCCAGCCTGCGCAGGAGCAGGATGTAGAGAGGGCATCAAAGAGGAGAAGGGTGATTCCCCGTACTAATGATGTAGTGATCGAGTTGGCGGAGCCTCGGGAAGGTTCCTCTAGCCAGCCCCAGGTTCCAGTACAGGCCCAGGTCCTAGTGCAGACACATGTTACAGGGATCCAGTCACAGGTTCCCGAGCAGTCCGAGGACCCAGGGACCCAGGGTCATGATCCTATGCAGACGGAGGGCCAATAGGGAGTTTTCTGTACTCTCTATCTTTTTGTTTGAGCTATTTTTGGTTAGTTAGCATTGAGGACAATGCTAGCTTTCATTTGAGGGGGTAGCCCTATTTTGATGATATGGTGTTGTAAATATGATACTATTTCCCTTTTATTATGCTTTGATTTTCACTTTTGGTATGTACATAATTTTACCAGTTTATTTCACTTCTCGTATTTTGCAACTTTGGTCTGTATATAAAGTTACTTTCTGATGTATATATTCATTCCCTCTTATGTATATTCGTCTAAATCCCCTCTTGTACATATTCATTTTACTTTTCGCATTTTCTTTTATTAGCTTCTTATTTCATTTTCATAGCTTCTTATTTTGAGTTTTGCATTCAAATAAGCCATTAGTTTTCTTAATGCCACTGTTCTTTCCAAAGGTGGAATTTGTGTGAACCGGGTGGCTCTTCCCGATGATGGATAGCATGAAAACCTTCTTAAGGGTTTGAGTCTGTTTTTTTTTTGCTTTTGGGTAAATAGTAGCTAGTGAGTAATAGTGCCTCAGGCAAAGCTTCACTTGGGCCTAACACATTTGCCTTTGATCCTATGGTCAAAAACAAATTGGTGTGTATAGGATGGTAATAGTTGTGACCTTGAGACTCTTGTGTTGGACGACAATCATCAAGTGTTTTTTTCGGGACCATATATGTTGCTCAAATCTTAGCTAAGGTCATTGTGGGCCCTTGACTCTATCTCTTTAGCAATCCTATAGCTTGTGTGGTGAGAGTTTGAATTGCAAGTCCAAGTCTCATGCCATTGAGTCTAGAACTTGCCCTGAATGTTTGTCTAGGCAAAATCCTAAGTGTAGTTTGACTTGAGAAGTGATTATAGGCTCTCCATGATCCGAATGATATCTTGAAAACATCCACAGCCTACCAATGATAATGTACCTAGTCAACCCCTTTGAGCCATAGCCCTTTTTCCTTCAAAAACCATGATACAAGCCTTTACCCGTTTTGAAAAGACCCGCTCTTGGCACCCAATATTTCCTTAGCACATGGAAAAAGCATAAGTTTGGGGGGAGAGACAAGGAATGCAACAAAGTGGTAAAAGGTACAAAAGCGAAGAAAAGGAAAGGCAAAAAGTAAAAGAAAGAAAATCAAAGAGTCAAAAAGAATGAACAATATAGAAGAAATGAAGGGATTCAATAAAATTAAAGTGATGAAAGGCATGGAAAGCTTAGAAAGGAGAAAAAAGTTTGAAATGAACAAGAAAGAGTGACAGTGTGTCTCTCTAACCCCTAAGAAAGAAGTAAATGACTGAAAAAGTCAAGAGAATGTGTGCCAAAATAAAGCAAATGAAGTGCTTAAGGGAAGATGGAACCTACTTAGACCAAATATTTCCTACCCTGAACCAAAAGTCTTCACTATATCTCCACAAAAGCCTATATGATCTTGAGTTGAATGAAGCTTACATTAGTGGTGACTCACATAAGGGGAAAGCTTATGGTACTTAGAGCCGGACTTGTGACCTTTCTTTGAGAGAGATGAGTGTGTTTTCCACAATCCTCGTTTTGAGTGCTACAACCTAAAAATGAGGTTTGCTTATGGAGCGTTGAGAAGTATGAGTTTGGGTTCCACAATGACCAAAGCAGTAGAAAGAGTCTCTTTGATGACTTGAGTCAATCCTTGATGCTTTCGTGTCGCACTAAAACCATGGTGTTTAAAGGGTTGAATGTTGTTAATGATTCATTTGAATTGAGGGCAATTGTTAGTCCCAATTGATGCTAGATGAGGTCACTTTAGGTCAGCTGAATTTTCTTGGTTGTATTCTTAAGGAGGTGGGACTTATTTTGTTTGTTTGAGGACAAGCAAAAGCTTAAGTTTGGGGGAGTTGATAACTAGGATTCTAGTTCATTTTACACTCCTTTTTACTTGAGTTCTGATTAAAGATGCATACGAATAGTCCCAAAGGCTTACATGTTGTACTTGTTTACAGGGTTTGCTCAAGAAAGTGACAAGAGGTCAAAAATCAACTCAAAAAGGAGTGAAACCTGCACAAGTACCAAGAACAAGTTAAAGCACAACTGCAACAGATCCACCAAGGCCGCAATCCATTTAGTGCGGTCCGCGGTGAGGAGATTCAGAGAGGTGCTATTTTGGAAGCTCGAGCACTACGGCCGCAATCCATTTTATGCGGACCGCAGTAGCCTCACTGCGGCCGCAAACCATTTTATGCGGTCCGCGGAGTAGAGATTCAGAGAGCTAGGATTGTAGAAAATTGGAAGCCACTGCTGCCGCAAACCATTTTATGCGGACGACAGTGAAGCCACCGCGGCCGCGGTACATTTTGTGCAGACCGCGGTGGCCAGATTCAGAGACCCAAATATCAAGCTAAAAAGCCTCACCGCGGCCGAGGTGCATTTTCCGCGGTCCGCGGTACCTCCGCAGGGGTATTTTTGTCCAGAAAATTTGACCTGGTATAAATAGTTCTTTATCAGATTTTTACGGTATCTAACTTTTAGCTGAGCACGTGAACGACTGTTTTTTACTACTTTGAGTAATTTCATAGTTGATTTATCATAGAATCTTCAATTATTAGCTTGTAAACATATCATATGGGTTATTCTTCATCTAATTATCTATTTTTTTTCCATTATTATGAGTAGCTAGACCAATTAGCTAGGGTTGTGGCTCAACCCTAAGGTGGGTATTTGATGGGTCTTGTGTTTTAAGGCTTAGATGTTTATGGGTGATTGATATTTGGACTGATTTGAGTTTTCTATGTTGGGTTAGTGGTTGCAAACACTAATTCGTGTCTATTTGACTTGAGCTCTTCTTGAGAAAGAGAGCTTGAGTCTAGGTAATCAGTCCAACAAGGAATTGGGGCATACCCAAGAGATTGATAGCCCCAATTAAAGGGTTAAATCTAGAGATAGTAATACCTGACTTGAGCCTACATTGCTTATATAATTTCGACACCCAATTGGTCTTGAAAAAGTCAATTTGGGCAAAGTCACTCAAACTACAGAGAGGTATAGAGTGAGTAGCGTCGTGCATTGGCTATATCGCGATCCCAAACATAACAACTTTTCCTTAGACTCTAGATCCCGTCAAGTATTCACTTAGGAGGAAGTCACTTCCCTAGTGCCTCGTTACCTATTAGAAAACCTTTCAAGTACTTATTCTTAGTTTAATTTAGCATCTCATTAGTATAAAAGTAGAAGTAATCAAAAGAACAATTATGATTGGAAGGGCAATTAAGAACCTTACGCATTGCTAGTTTAGATAGGAACCCAATTTCCAATTCTAGCTCCCTGTGGATTCGATCCCGACCTTTTCGGGTAAAAGCTGCATCGACCGCTCTCACCACTCCATAGTGGTACAGAGTTTGCCGCGATCAGGGACCTATAGTTTGTACTTGACTCCTTTTACGAAGGGGTCCACACAGTGATACAGATTACATGATCCTTTTCTGGAAACCTCCCAAATATGAAGATTTGCTATGACACAGTAGTTACCAAGTTTATTACTGAATTATTAAATTGATTTTGTTACAGGAAACACATGATGAGACTGATTATTATTACCGTTTTAAAAATGGCATTTTATTTTGTGATTATTATACAAGCATGTTTTTTGACTTGTCCCCTATTAAAAACGGTTGTGGTTAAATATTATTACTCACTGAGCTAGCGACTCACTCCCCGCTATTATTTTTACAGAGACAGAAGTAGAATCATGCATGGATTCCGTTAACTAGAGTACACGAGTTGGCAGTTCCTGGTGAGCCCCGCATTTATTCGCGTGGGGAAAGATTGTTATTTATTTGTTATAGTATCTTTCTTGAAACTCTTAGAGCCGCTCCATAGTCATTTTTATAAGTGTCATAAGTATTCTTTTGTTGATATAGACTTGTGATTCATATTAAACTTTCCTATCGTATACTTGGAGATGAAGTTAGTATTATTGTGTTGGAAGTATTTCGTTAATGAGGATTATAGCTTGTTTGGTCGATATAGGTTGGTTGTGTTGTTGATTTCTAAGACATGTTTTTTTTTGGATAGTCCTAAAACAGGGAAAACTCTGTCCGATTTTTCCGTAAATTATCTATGAGACTTACTTGAGAGCACTTGCTCCTAAGCACCGGTCATGATCCTAAATTGGGTCGTTACAAGTTGTGATTTCAACCTTACGTTAATAGTAGTACAAGTGTACAATACATTTTCAATCCTTCTTTATGTGTTATACTTTTGTTTTTAGTCTATCTCAAATAAAATGTTATATTTTCTCAAAAAGAATATTATACTTTCTTATCTAGAAACAATTTAATTCTAACTTTCTATTTTACTCCTAATGAGATGGTTTATAACCATATAAATATATAATAATTTATCAAGATTACAAGTTTCAAAAGTCTATCTGTCTTCTTGAATTCTGTCCCCACTCAAATACCACACATAAATTGGACAGAAAAAGTACTCCTTCTGTCTGATATTATCAATCGTCAAATTATTTGTCATTTTAGAAGTTCAAGACAAAATTGATTATTTTTTCCGTTTTTACCCTTAGTAATAATTATCCTTGAAGACTACAAACACTTCAATTATGGATAACTTTGTTCAAGTACCAATGAAGAAAGATTAAATATTAAAACATGAATGAGGGTCTCAAAATTACATTCTAACTAATTTTTCTTAAGGAGCGTCTACAAAAGAATGGTGACAGATCATTTGAGACATCGGGAGAATTAAATATGGAATTAAATATGCACTTGTTGCTGCTACGATCAATTCTCTCGAAGAGGCGGCAGTGGGGTTTTAAGAGCAATATAAGGTAGTTGGTCTTCTTCTCACACACATTTCTAATTGGCAAACATAATCCTTACCTACCTCGTAACAATGGGGATACATCATTCTCTTAGTTTTCCTTTGTTGCAGATAAAGGTGGGTGTACTTTACTTCCACTAATTTTGTCCAAACAAGTCTTTAGCTACATTACTCTCAATTGACTTTGATTAACATGTAAATTAAGCTACTAAAAGTGGTCTTTCCCTTTTGTATGATGAAGTCATTTTATGTAGACACTATTTGCATTATACAGTCAGACCTCTCTAAAATATCATCCCTATATAATAACTATTTACTATAAAAGTCAAGTTTTTCCGGTACCGATTTTAACATTATGTTACTCACTCCGTTCACTGTTACTTGTCATGTTTTGCTTTTCGAGAGTCAAACTACAAAAACTTTGACCAGCGTTTTAACATGTATTTTTCACCATATTGATATGAAAAAAAATTACAAATTATAGTACTTTTCGTATAATTTCTGAATATCTAAATTTTAATTTTAAAATATTAAGAAAATCTAATCAATTTAGCTTCAAAAATTAATCAAATTGACTTTCGAAAAGCGAAACATGACAAGTAAAGTGAACGGAGGGAGTATAATATATAATTCTTTATAACAACACTTCACTATAGCTACCAAAAAATACCGCAACAAACGAGGTTGTTATAAAGAGGTTTGATTGCATTTGATAAGAAGTGACTTGGAAAAACTTTTAAATACTAATTAAGTCAGAATTTGGTATTAATTATATACTATTATGTTGTATGTACTCCTTTATATAGTCCAAGTTTCATAAACTTAGTAACATTATATTATACTTAAATGAAATAAATTGAGTTCAAACGATTGAAAAGGAGATATTTAGATCTTAAAAATGTCAGAATAAAGATTTGAATAAATTCATGTGCCCGCTTCATGCTTGTTACTAGTACTTAATTACTACTATAGGGTAAGCAGCAAAGCTTTTCTTTTTAATTTTCGTTCTTTTTTTTTTACTTTTTCTTTTTTGTTGTCGTTGTTGCTCTATAATTCTTTATACTGTTTTCAAGGTGTAAAAGTTTATTTAGCACATAGTTTTGTCTGGCTCACCGTTTTTAAAAACGTTTTTCTTGGTTAAAAACTGTCTTTAGACATCCTTTTCAAAATCATTTTTGGAAAAGGTAGAAAACTTCTAAAAGACACTAATTTTTTTAATAAAAAAAGTACACTAA
>NW_017670779.1:21225-23455 GCF_001879085.1 Nicotiana attenuata | reverse complement strand
GGCCGGATTTGCGTGCCCAATGTGGATGGGCTTCGGGAGTTGATATTAGAAGAGGCCCACAGCTCGCGGTATTCCATTCATCCGGGTGCCGCGAAGATGTATTAGGATTTGAGGCAGCACTACTGGTGGAGGAGAATGAAGAAAGATATTGTGAGTTATGTAGCTCGGTGTCTCAACTGTCAGCAGGTCAAATATGAGCATCAGAGGCCCGGTGGTGTACTTCAGCGGATGGATATTCCGGAGTGGAAATGGGAGAGGATTACTATGGATTTTGTGAGTGGTCTCCCTCGTACCTCGAGGAAGTTTGATTCGATTTGGGTGATTGTGGATCGGTTGACCAAGTCCGCGCACTTCATTCCGGTGTGTACTACCTATTCTTAGGAGCGACTGGCAGGGATTTTCATCCGAGAGATTGTTCGGTTGCATGGGGTCCCAGTTTCTATTATCTCAGATAGAGGTACTCAGTTTACTTCCCAGTTTTGGAGGACCTTTCAGCGGGAGTTGGGTACACAGGTGGAGCTGAGCACAACATTTCATCCTCAGACGGACGGGCAGTCCAAGCGTACCATTCAGATATTGGAGGACATGTTGCGTGCCTGTGTTATTGATTTTGGAGGTTCTTGGGCTGAGTTCTTGCCACTTGCAGAGTTTGCTTACAACAACAGCTATCAATCCAGTATTCAGATGGTGCCGTATGAGGCCATATATGGGAGATGGTGTAGATCTCCGGTTGGTTGGTTTGAGCCCGGCGAGGCTAGGCTATTGGGGACAGAGTTGGTCCAGGATGCCTTAGAGAAGGTGAAAGTGATCCAGGAGAGACTTCGTACAGCTCAGTCGCGTCAGAAGAGTTATGCGGACCGGAAGGTTCGAGATGTATCTTATATGGTGGGCGAGAAGGTCTTGCTGAAGGTTTCGCCCATGAAGGGCGTTATGAGGTTTGGGAAGAAAGGGAAGCTGAGTCCGCGGTTCATTGGGCCTTTTGAGGTACTTAGGAGGATTGGGGAGGTGGCCTATAGGCTTGCTTTGCCACCTAGCTTGTCGGGGGTTCATCCGGTATTTCATGTTTCTATGCTCCGGAAGTATGTTGGGGACCCGTCTCATGTGTTAGACTTCAGCACGGTTCAGTTGGATGATGACTTGACCTATGATGTGGAGCCAGTGGCTATTTTGGGTCGTCAGGTTCGAAAGTTGAGATCAAAGGATATAACTTCGGTGAAGGTGCAGTGGAGAGGTCGGCCCGTGGAGGAGGCTACCTGGGAGACCGAGCAGGAGATGCGGAACAGATATCCTCACCTGTTTGAGGCTTCAGGTATGTTTCTTGACTCGCTCGAGGACGGGCGTTTGTTTAAGTTGGGGAGGATGTGACGACCCGGCTGGTCGTCTCATGTGTTACTGTCCCGTCTTCCCCGTTTGTTGCTTCTTCATGTTCCATTATCAGCATTTGGTGAGTTAGAGTCGAATTGGTTTGGTTTTGTTAGAAAATGAGACATTTAGTCTCTTTAAGGAAGGCTTATATTGGAAAAGTCAACCGGATGTTGACTAATGAGTTAGAGGGCTCGGATGTGATTTCCGGTGGTTCGGTTTGCTTCGGGGGATGATTTGTGACTTAGGAGTGTGATCAGAAGTGATTTTAGAGGTCCGATGTAGAATTAGGCTTGAATTGGCGAAGCTAGTATTTTGGCGAATTCCGGTTGGTAGGTGAGATTTTGATTAGGGGCTCGGAATGGAATTCCGAGAGTTGCAGCAACTTCATTAGGTGATTTTGGATATGTGTGCAAAATTTCAGGTCATTCGGAGGTGTCTTGGTCGGGTTTTTGATCAAATGCGTATTTCGGAAGTTTTGAAGAAACTTAGGCCTGAATCCGATGTGATTTAATGGTTTTAGCGTTGTTTGATGCGTTTTGAAGATTGGAACAAGTTTGAATAATGTTTTAGGATGTGTTGGTACCTTTGGTTGGGGTCCCGGGGGCCCCGGGGTGATTTCGGGTGGTCAATCGGACCATTTTTGGACTTGATATGTTGCAGGTTTTCAGCTGTAGGATTGCAGAAGATTTACCCATCGCGTTCGCGTGGGTAGGGTCGCGAACGCGTAGAGGAGAATTTGGAGGTCTGGAATTTGTCTTCGCGTTCGCGTCTCCTTAGTCGCGTCTCGCGTAGTATAGAAGGCGAAGTCTCGTCGTTCGCGTAGTTGGTGTCACGTCGTTCGCATAGAAGGAATCGTGGACGGGCC
>NW_017670779.1:21113-21205 GCF_001879085.1 Nicotiana attenuata | reverse complement strand
CATGGCGTTCGCAGCCTTGATCCTCCCCTCCTATCCCTATCTTTCATTATTCTGTTTCTTAGACAGTCTTGTTATAGGATGGCACTCTGTAT
>NW_017670779.1:14905-18391 GCF_001879085.1 Nicotiana attenuata | reverse complement strand
CATGAGAAGAACTACCCTGTACATGATTTGGAGTTAGCTGCTATAGTTCATGCTTTGAAGATTTGGAGGCACTACTTATATGGCGTATCTTGTGAGGTGTATACGGATCATCGCAGCCTTCAGCATTCGTTCAAATAGAAGGATCTTAATTTGAGACAGCGGAGGTGGCTGGAGTTACTCAAGGATTATGATATTACCATTTTGTATCAACCAGGGAAGGCCAATGTGGTGGCCGATGCTTTGAGCCGAAAGGCGGTCAGTATGGGTAGTTTGGCATACATTCCAGTTGGGGAGAGGCCCTTTGCAGTTGATGTCCAAGCTTTGGCCAATCAGATGGTGAGGCTAGATATTTCGGAGCCTAGTCGGGTGTTGGCTTGTATGGTTTCTCGGTCTTCCTTGTATGACCGCGTTAGAGAGCGCCAGTATGATGACCCGCATTTGCTTGTCCTTAAGGACAGGGTCCAGCATGGTGATGCTAGAGATGTGTCTATTGGTGATGATGGCGTGTTGAGGATGCTGGGCCGGATTTGCGTGCCCAATGTGGATGGGTTTCGGGAGTTGATATTAGAAGAGGCCCATAGCTCGCGGTATTCCATTCATCCGGGTGCCGCGAAGATGTATCAGGATTTGAGGCAGCACTACTGGTGGAGGAGAATGAAGAAAGATATTGTGAGTTATGTAGCTCGGTGTCTCAACTGTCAGCAGGTCAAATATGAGCATCAGAGGCCCGGTGGTGTACTTCAGCGGATGGATATTCCTGAGTGGAAATGGGAGAGGATTGCTATGGATTTTGTGAGTGGTCTCCCTCGTACCTCGAGGAAGTTTGATTCGATTTGGGTGATTGTGGATCGGTTGACCATGTCCGCGCACTTTATTCTGGTGTGTACTACCTATTCTTCGGAGCGGCTGGCAGGGATTTTCATCCGGGAGATTGTTCGGTTGCATGGGGTCCCAGTTTCCATTATCTCAGATAGAGGTACTCAGTTTACTTCCTAGTTTTGGAGGACCTTTCAGCTGGAGTTGGGTACACAGGTGAGCTAAACACATCATTTCATCCTCAGACGGACGGGCAGTCCGAGCGTACCATTCAGATATTGGAGGATATGTTGCGTACCTGCGTTATTGATTTTGGAGGTTCTTGGGCTGAGTTCTTGCCACTTGCAGAGTTTGCTTACAACAACAGCTATCAATCCAGTATTCAGATGGCGCCGTATGAGGCCTTATATGGGAGACGGTGTAGATCTCCGGTTGGTTGGTTTGAGCCCGGCGAGGCTAGGCTATTGGGGACAGAGTTGGTCCAGGATGCCTTAGAGAAGGTGAAAGTGATTCAGGAGAGACTTCGTACAGCTCAGTCGCGTCAGAAGAGTTATGCGGACCGAAAGGTTCGAGATGTATCTTATATGGTGGGCGAGCAGGTCTTGCTGAAGGTTTCGCCCATGAAGGGCGTTATGAGGTTTGGGAAGAAAGGGAAGTTGAGTCCGCGGTTGATTGGGCCTTTTGAGGTACTTAGGAGGATTGGGGAGGTGGCCTATATGCTTGCTTTGCCACCCAGCTTGTCGGGGGTTCATCCGGTATTCCATGTTTCTATGCTCCGGAGGTATATTGGAGACCCGTCTCATGTGTTAGACTTCAGCACGATTCAGTTGGATTATGACTTGACCTATGATGTGGAGCCAGTGGCTATTTTGGGTCGTCAGGTTCGAAAGTTGAGATCAATGGGTATAGCTTCGGTGAAGGTGCAGTGGAGAGGTCGGCCCGTGGAGGATATCCTCACCTGTTTGAGGCTTCACGTATGTTTCTTGCCCCGCTCGAGGACGAGCGTTTGTTTAAGTTGGGGAGGATGTGACGACCCGGCCCGTCGTCTCATGTGTTACTGCCCCGTTTTCCCCGTTTATTGCTTCTTCATGTTCCATTATCGGCATTTGGTGAGTTAGAGTCGAATTGGTTTGGTTTTGGTAGAAAATGAGACATTTAGTCTCTTTAAGGAAGGCTTATATTAGAAAAGTCAACCGGATGTTGACTAATGAGTTAGAGGGCTCGGATGTGATTTTCGGTGATTCCGTTAGCTTCGTGGGATGATTTGTGACTTATGAGTGTGATCGGAAGTGATTTTGGAGGTCCGGTGTAGAATTAGGCTTGAATTGGTGAAGCTAGTATTTTGGCGAACTCCGATTGGTAGGTGAGATTTTGATTCGGGGCTCGGAATGGAATTCCGAGAGTTGCAGAAGCTTCGTTAGGTGATTTTGGATATGTGTGCTAAATTTTAGGTCATTCGGAGGTGTCTTGGTCGGGTTTTTGATCGAATGCGTATTTCGGAAGTTTTGAAGAAACTTAGGCCTGAATCCGATGTGATTTAATGGTTTTAGCGTTGTTTGATGCGTTTTGAAGATTTGTACAAGTTTGAATAATGTTTTAGGATGTGTTGGTACCTTTGGTTGAGGTCTCGGGGGCCCCGGGGTGATTTCGGGTGGTCAATCGGACCATTTTTGGACTTGATATGTTGCAGGTTTTCAGCTGTAGGATTGCAGAAGATTTACCCATCGCGTTCGCGTGGGTAGGGTCGCGAACGCGTAGAGGAGAATTTGGAGGTCTGGAAATTGGTCTTCGCGTTCGCGTCTCCTTAGTCGCGTTCGCGTAGTATTGAAAGGCGAAGCTTCGCGTTCGCGATTGGTGTCACGCGTTCGCATAGAGGAAATCTGAGGGGCCAAGAATTTGGCTACGCGTTCGCGTCTATGGGCTCGCGATCGCGTTGATATAAGACCCAGGCCTTCGCGTTCGCGTGGGTGATGCCGCGTTCGCGAAGGGCATTTTTGGCAGCCTTAATAATTGGTCATCGCGAACGCGTGGATTGTGGCCGCGTTCGCGTAGAGTAAAACACCTGGGCAGAAAGGGTTTTATTTGAATATTTCATCCGCGAGTGTATTCATTTTTCCTCCATTGTTAACCACCTTGAGAGCTTTTTGGGAGTAATTGAAGAGGGTTTCGACGGGGATTGATTGGAGGTGAGTCTCGTGACCTAGAAACGTCATTTTATTGAAGAATCAACCTTTAATTCTTGGAAATTTGGGTAAAAATTTGAAGAATTAGGGCTTGGTTTTTGAAATGAAAATTTGGGATTTGAAAGGGCATTTGAACTCCGATTTTGGTAAATTTGATATGTATGGACTCGTGGCGAGACGAGGAATCCGATGATGTGAATTTTATAATTTTTCGAGGAGTGGGCCCGGGGCTCGGGTTTTGCCAACTTCGTGATTTTTGGTGTTTTTCGAGTCTTTTCGATTGGGTTATATTCCCTTAGCCTATTGTAATGTATTCCTTGTGGTTTTGATCAGATTTGACGCGCGAGGAGGTCAATTCGAGAGGAAAAGTCATAGCGAGCTAGATTTTTGGGCCGACTGGAGGTGAGTAATGGGTGTAAATAATGTACTGAGGGTTTGAGACCCCGGAATTTCACATCGTACCGCTACATTGAGGCGAGGCACGCGC
>NW_017670779.1:4082-7955 GCF_001879085.1 Nicotiana attenuata | reverse complement strand
TTTCAGTAGTGCTCAGGGCGAGGATGCCCAGGGATTTCTGGACAAGTGTCAGCGTATGCTTCGGACAGCAGGGATTTTGGAGACCAGCGGGGTAGCATTCACCGCATTTCAGTTCACTGGGGCTGCCTTCACATGGTGGGAGTCGTATGAGCGGCGTAGGCCGGCAGGTGCAGCGCCTTTGTCATGGCAGGAGTTCTCCACTATCTTTTTGGAGAAGTGGGTACCACAGTCTCAGAGAGAGGAGCTACGCAGGCAGTTCGAGTGGCTTCGACAGGGAGACATGACTGTGACCCAGTATGAGGCGAGATTTTTTGAGTTGGCCCGTCATGCCTCGTGGATAGTTTCGACCGACAGAGAGAGGATCAAGAGGTTTGTAGATGGACTTAACTATCACCTCCATGTTCAGATGACTCGAGAGAGAGTTCTGGGTATTTCCTTTGAGGATGCAGTTGATATTGCTCGTGATATTGAGATGGCTCGCCGTCAGGACAGAGAGGAGAGGGAGGCCAAGAGGCCTCGAGGTTCTGGTAGCTTCAGTGGTGCTCCGTCTAGGGGTCAGTTCCAACAGAGCAGAGGTCGTTCATTTAGGCCTCCTCAGTCGGCTCGCTCTGAGTATCGTGGGTCATCTTCCGGCCGAGGTCATCAGGGTTATCAGCAGAGCCAGCCATCTCTCAGCGCTCTTCCAGCTCAGGGTTCATCACGAGCTCCATCTGTTCAGGGTTCCTCCAGACCGAGTGCGTCAGCCAGTCACTCTGAGGTGCGGGGTTCCCTTCAGTCCCATTCTCCAGCACCCGGGAGCCGTTATGAGTGCGGGGAGGTTGGGCACATGTGGAGGCATTGTCCCCGGCGTCGTGGTAGTCAGTCTCAGCAGAGGGGTCAGCCCTCGTCTTCTGGCCCATCCTCTTCAGCACCCGCCCCGCCAGCTAGGGGTGAGAGTCAGGCAGCTAGGGGTCGCCCCAGAGGGGGAGGCCGATCTGGCGGTGGCCAGGCGCGATTCTATGCTCTCCCAGACAGGAGAGACGCTATTGCATCAGATGCTGTTATCACAGGTATGTTCTCAGTCTGCCACATGGATGCCTCGGTCTTATTTGATCCTGGTTCTACCTACTCTTATGTGTCTTCATATTTTTCCCATCATCTGGGTACGACCCGAGGGTGTCTTGCTTTGCCTGTTCACGTATCTACCCCGGTGGGTGATACCATTATTGTGGATCATGTATATCGATCTTGTCTGGTGACTATTGGGGGTCTGGAGACCCAAGTCGACTTGTTGTTGTTAGGCATGGTAGATTTTGATGTTATTCTGGGTATGGACTGGCTATCTTCCTACCATGCTATTCTGGACTGTCATGCCAAGACAGTTACGTTGGCTATTCCGGGTGTTCCGAGGATTGAGTGGCGTGGTATGACTGACTATGTTCCCAGCAGGGTGATTTCCTTCCTAAAGGCACAGCGGATGGTTGGGAAAGGTTGTCTATCGTATTTGGCTTTCGTGAGAGATGTTGGAGCTAAGACTCCTAGTCTCAATTCTGTTCCCATTGTGAGGGACTTCCCTGATGTGTTTCCAGCGGACCTGCCGGGCATGCCGCCGGACAAGGACGTTGATTTTGGTATTGATCTGGTGCCGGGCACTCAACCCATTTCTATTCCTCCGTATCGCATGGCACCAACAGAGTTGAAAGAACTAAAGGATCAGCTTCAGGAGCTCCTGGATAAGGGGTTCATTCGTCTGAGTGTGTCACCGTGGGGTGTACCGGTCTTGTTTGTGAAGAAAACGGATGGCACAATGAGAATGTGCATTGACTACAGGAAATTGAACAAGGTGACAGTGAAGAACAAGTATCCCCTGCCCCGTATTGATGATTTGTTTGACCAGCTACAGGGGGCAAGGGTATTCTCCAAGATTGACCTCCGTTCAAGCTATCACCAGCTGAAGATTAGGTATTCAGATATTGTGAAGACTGCTTTCTGGATGAGATATGGGCACTATGAGTGTCTAGTTATGTCCTTTGGGTTGACTAATGCCCCAGCAGCATTCATGCACTTGATGAACTGTGTATTTCGGCCGTATCTGGATTCATTTGTGATTGTTTTTATTGATGACATCCTGGTGTACTCGCGTAGTCAGGAGGAGCACGCACATCATTTGAGAGTGGTATTACAGAGATTGAGGGAGGAGAAACTTTATGCAAAGTTCTCCAAGTGTGAGTTCTGGCTTGGTTCTGTGGCTTTCCTGGGGCACGTGGTGTCTAGTGATGGTATTCAGGTTGATCCAAAGAAGATAGAGGCGGTACAGAGTTGGCCTAGACCGTCCTCAGCCACGGAGATTCAGAGTTTCCTCGGTTTGGCGGGTTATTATTGCCGATTCGTCCAGGGTTTTTCATCTATTGCTTCACCCTTGACCAAGTTGACTCAGAAGGGTGCACCATTTGTATGGTCTGATGAGTGTGAAGAGAATTTTCAGAAGCTCAAGACAGCTTTGACCACGGCTCCAGTGTTGGTATTGCCATCAGCTTCAGGTTCTTACACTGTGTATTGTGATGCTTCGAGAGTTGGGATCGGATGTATGTTGATTCAGGAGGGTAGAGTTATTGCATATGCTTCTCGTCAGTTGAAGCCCCATGAGAAGAACTACCCTGTACATGATTTGGAGTTAGCTGCTATAGTTCATGCTTTGAAGATTTGGAGGCACTACTTATATGGCGTATCTTGTGAGGTGTATACGGATCATCGCAGCCTTCAGCATTTGTTCAAACAGAAGGATCTTAATTTGAGGCAGCGGAGGTGGCTTGAGTTACTCAAGGATTATGATATTACCATTTTATACCACCCGGGGAAGGCCGATGCTTTGAGCCGGAAGGCGGTCAGTATGGGTAGTTTGGCATACATTCCAGTTGGGGAGAGGCCCTTTGCAGTTGATGTCCAAGCTTTAGCCAATCGGATGGTGAGGCTAGATATTTCGGAGCCTAGTCGGGTGTTGGCTTGTATGGTTTCTCGGTCTTCCTTGTATGACCGCATTAGAGAGCGCCAGTATGATGACCCGCATTTGCTTGTCCTTAAGGACAGGGTCCAGCATGGTGATGCTAGAGATGTGTCTATTGGTGATGATGGCGTATTGAGGATGCAGGGCTGGATTTGCGTGCCCAATGTGGATGGGCTTTGGGAGCTGATATTAGAGGAGGCCCACAGCTCGCGGTATTCCATTCATCCGGGTGCCGCGAAGATGTATCAGGATTTGAGGCAGCATTACTGGTGGAGGAGAATGAAGAAGGATATTGTGAGTTATGTAGCTCGGTGTCTCAACTGTTAGCAGGTCAAGTATGAGCATCAGAGGCCCGGTGGTGTACTTCAGCGGATGGATATTCCAAAGTGGAAATGGGAGAGGATTACTATGGATTTTGTGAGTGGTCTCCCTCGTACCTCGAGGAAGTTTGATTCGATTTGGGTGATAGTGGATCGGCTGACCAAGTCCGCGCACTTCATTCCGGTGTGTACTACCTATTCTTCAGAGCGGCTGGCAGAGATTTTCATCCGGGAGATTGTTCGATTGCACGGGGTCCCAGTTTCTATCATCTCAGATAGGGGTACTCAGTTTACTTCCCAGTTTTGGAGGACTTTTCAGCTAGAGTTGGGTACACAGGTAGAGTTGAGCACCGCATTTCATCCTCAGACGGACGGGCAGTCCGAGCGTACCATTCAGATATTGGAGGACATGTTGCGTGCCTGTGTTATTGATTTTGGAGGTTCTTGGGCTGAGTTCTTGCCACTTGCAGAGTTTGCTTACAACAACAGCTATCAATCCAGTATTCAGATGGCGCCGTATGAGGCCTTATATGGGAGACGGTGCAGATCTCCGGTTGGTTGGTTTGAGCC